>NW_027051862.1:0-35574 GCF_036321145.2 Pelmatolapia mariae
CTCGTGCAGAAAGTGAGCGCTTTATTCTTGCTCAATACAAAAAGTCAAAAACAAACAATAATACATAAATACAAGCCAAAAGTCGCAACGTTTCGGTTCGTGATGAACCTTCTTCAGGCTAGCTTGTAAAAAGCGCATAAAAGTCCAAAAGAGAGAGTCCGGTGCAGATCGTGTGCCGTCCAAGAAGCGTCCATAAAGGTTGCCTGTGGGTTGGACCACCTTTCCCACAATGCCTAGGGTGACCGGGCTTTCGCACCAATCAGCGTCAAACATTTGTCCGTTCAAAAGTCTCCGGGCTCTGATTGGTCGCGCCCACCAATGCTGCTTTCACGGACCTCTTTTTAACAAACGGTGGAACTCAACATACATTAAATATGAAATATGATACATCACAGTCTCCCGTCATGTTTCTCACTCAACAAAAAGACAGTATCAGTCTGATAATACGCCGTTTCTGTATAAAAAAAAGTTCAAGTAGTCCAATAAGGCGTCCTAGTGAGTGTACAACATATCGGTCTGGTAAATACATTTTGATAGTAACAACAACAATAATTTTGTGGAATATTGTCCCTCCCAATAAAGGGGTAAAGAAACAACCACAGTAAAGATTGAAGAACATAAGTATACAAGTATACAATATTCACTCCATAAACATTATTGTTCTGACCTTCTGACCCCCGCACAGTTTTAAAAGTCAGGACATAATTAATTGTGTTTATCACTTTCCTTCTAGGGCATGGCAGTGAGGGGCCCCGGAGACATCCAAGCGAGTGATCAGGCGGCGCGGGCTGGTTAGGGGAAATCAAGTTTGGGAGCTCGGTCCCCGAAGGGGGCCGGGCTCCGGTGCACAGACCATACCTGCTCTCATCTCAGGTGTCCAGGGCCCGCCCAGCATGACCCAGAGGAAGTTTGAAATGAAACCCCGTGGATGGGGTTAGAGAGGTGAGGGAAGGAGGGATAAGGAAGGGTAATGGGAGGTTAGGATTAGTGTCCAAGTCCAGCCCATCATAGTGTCCCCTGAGGTTGGGGTTAGGGCCCATTTGTAGGGTGGGGGGATAATGCAGCCCCCATGTCCAATTAGGGATTAGAGTGGTTAGGTTTAGGGCCAGAATTGGGTTTTGCATAGGGTCCGCTAAGGTTAGGTTTAGGGCCAGATTCGGGGGTGGGATGCTCCCCAGTTATATTTCAAAAGGAACTGAGATGTACAGTATCAGAGGCAGTAGTGATAATTGAGAACAATGAAATAGTAACTATATACAGTCAGTGGGATTAAAATCTTCTAAATCCCTTTTCATTGAGGCCCTTTGGATAAATTGTGTCTAATTTGGCGATCCAAATCCTCTCAGCCCTCCTTCTCTGTTGTGTTGTCCACCTCGGATTCACCTCGATTGCCGTCGCTGTGACCGATTCCCAACCATGCAATAAAAAGTGTTTTACCAGGTAGGTGTGAGTGTTCTTTTTCTGTATAATATTGTACCTGTGTTGGGTGAATCTGATCAACAGCGTGTTTCCTGTTTCTCCCACATACTGGATGCCACATCTCTTACATGTTATCAAATATATACAGTTCTTGGATCTCGGGGTCCCTTTGCACAGTGACAGAAAAACATGACCATTGAAATGGCTGCGCACTAGTTTGCGATGCCGGAAAAATTGCCCCTGGTCTCTGCGCCTAGGCACAGAGGGAGGCGAGACCTGTGCTCTAATAAGGAGATCACCTAGGTTCTTATGTCTCCTGAAAGCAGCAATTACCTTGTGATTATGAAGAGTCTGTACATTCTGAGCCAGTTTCTGGAAATTGTTTTTAATAGCTCTTACCATTTTACAGGTGCAAGGAGCATACGTGATGACCACTGGAAGTAGAGGGGAAACATTGATTGGTTTGGTATGTAAAAAGGATTTAAAGCATCTCCTTAAGAAAGACCAACAGTACCCCCTAGTGGAGAGAGCAGAGAACAAGATTTTAACCGCAGCTCCAAAATCAGTCCGTTGTGTGCAGATTCTGTGGAATCTTAGCAGTTGGGATTTGATTATTCCTGCAAAAGTATGTTTAGGATGAAAGCTTGTTTTGAATAGCAGGGCGTGTGTGTCTGTAGGTTTAAAAAAAACTTTTATGTCCAATTTGTGGTCATTTATGAAATTTGGGCCCTTAAATGTGGTCGTATCCAGAAAATCAATGGAGGTCTTACTGATGGTTGATTTAAGTTTGATAGATGCATTGTGGTCATTTAAGGTCTTCAAAAACATCTCGAAATCTTGCTCAGAATGCTGCCAAACACCCCATATGTCATCTAAAAAGCGATAGTAGTGCAGTGGCTTCTTAATGCATTTATCTAGTGCAGAGGTCTCCCATTCTGCCATAAAGATATTTGCATATGCTGGGGCAAATTTCTTACCCATTGCCGTTCCCTTAATTTGTAAATAGAAGTCACCATTGAATTCAAAATCGTTCCTTGTGAGATTTATTTCTAAAAGTTTGAGTAATTCCTTCTCCGGTCTTCTCTTATCCGGGTACTTTTGAAAGACTCTCTTAATGGAGTCAATGCCTTCACCAATGTCAATGTTTGTGTAAAGGCTGTCAATGTCTATGGAAAACAGAAAAGAATCAATGGGGACTTCTATTTGTTTCACTTTATCCACAAAATCATATGTATCTTTAATGTAGCTTGCATGTTTTGTGGACAACGGATTCAGAAAATAGTCCAAGTACTCTGCTGTGTAATAAGTCTCACTGTCACAATCTGAGACAATTGGTCTTCCTGGGGGTACCTGAAAAGGGACACTCCATTTCCCCGGATCCTTATGGATCTTTGGCAACATGTAAAAGAGCCTTCCCCTTGGCTCAGCGGAGCCCAGTAAATAGTTCTTTTGTTTTAGGTTTATAAATTTCTTTTGGTGTAAATCATTAACGATTTTTTCCACCATTGGTGTTGTTTCATGATAAATGGGTTTTTTTAATTTCAAATAGTATGTTTTGTCGTTTAATTGTCTGTAGCCTTCCTCCAAATACTGTTCTCTATCCAAAATTACAACCGCACTCCCTTTGTCCGCCGGTTTTATAATAATATGTTTGTTTTCTTTCAGTTCTGTTAGAGCCCTTGTTTCTTCAATTGTCAAATTAGGTTTAATTCGTTCTATATGAAATTGGTTTTGAAAATACTCATCATCCGCTTTGATCAAAGTAAGGATCTCAGGCGGAAGTTGAGCAATAGGCGGAGACCAGTGTGATTTTGGAGTGAAAGGCTGGGGTTCCATCTCATTATCATCTCCATAAAATGCAGCCAATTTAAGTCTTCTATGATATTGTTGTATGTCATACTTGCACTGTAATTGCAAATTTTTATTGTAGCCTTTTGTGGGGATAAAGGTCAGGCCTCTATTCAGTAGGTTCCGCTGAGCAATGGAAGGTTGGAATGTTTTGGATAAATTCATAACACCATCATCAATCACAGTTTTATCACTGAGCCCCTCCCGCTGTACAGGGCTTATGGGGATCCCCCATTTACATAATCATTCCAGTGTCTTAACATACACATTGCTGTCTTATCAGTCCAGTGCACGTTGTCCCTCTCCGTGTTGAACATTGAAGTGGAAAGAGCAGGGATATGATTGTCCAAACCTGAAATGAAAGAGTTTAAGTGCAATAATGTTTCTTGTTCCTTTTCGGGCAAGGCTAAGGAAAAGTTAACCATGGGGATGTAGATGTCAGCCTCAGGAAATTTTTCCTGGGCTATCTTCAATGTCTTTTTTAACTCTGTGACTGGTGTGTTCTTGTCCCTTTGTGACCTATTGTTTAGGCCAAAGGATAACACCAGTGTTTCCACTGGTTCATCGCAGGTTGCTTTTTCCAGCAGGGCCTGTGCATGGCACCACTTAGCCCCCGGAAAACTGTCAATTTGCACTCCACGTGCTGAAAAGGATGGAAGTGTACTCACATTCGAATCACCAACGATAAGTGATGTTTCCCGGATGTGAAGACTCCAGTCTTGTAGTTTCCTCTGCGTGTTCTGATGTCTCGTCGGAGCGTGCACCTGTTGAGCCGGTGAAACTGGTGAAGAGGGAGGAGATACGGAGGATTCCTCAATTCTCCTCGTCTGGAGGCGGGTCTGGACACAGGATTTCAGTCTATCCTCAGTGGTGCGTTGCAGTCTGGAGTGTGAAGCCGTCGGAGATTTGGGCGTCATTCTTCTGCTTCCTTTGGATTTGGTGGGGGTGGATTCCCCCTGCGTAAGGTCCAGTACCTCGATCTCCGGAGGCTGTGGAGGCTGAGTGGGCGGAGGTGACGTCTCCCCAGTGGAGGTCACCTGGAGCGCGGTCAAGACCCTTCTCACCCTCTGGTCTTTTGGTGATGTTGGTTCGGGCTCTGGTTCAGAAGAACTTTCACAGGGGGTGGTGGGCCTCAGGTCGCCGTCTTCCTGCACCCCTCTCTCCATGAATGGTGACCAGTCCCCTCTGATGGGGTCCGTCATAGTGGCCGCTGTCGCCATGGTTACAGTGTTCGTTGCAGGTACAGCATGGACCTGCGCAGTAATCGTCGTGGCCCGGCTAGTGTTGGGCTGTTGTGTAGCGGGTCGCCCATGTGAAGGAACTGGCTGCAATATTTCAACCAGAGGTTCGGTAGAGTCAAGTTGTATTAAATCCTCGCTCACCTCTGGTTGTCGTGTCGGTTCACTGGCTGTGTTGCCCCGCCCCGCTGGTCCGGCGTCCGCCTTCAGGTCTGCTAGCTTTGACACAATCATCGCCTGGGTCTGTTCCAGCGAGTCAGACTGCAGGCGGCGGCCCAGGTTCCGTTTGGCCCAGGACGTCGCCACTTCAAAAGGTCCTCTCCACTCCTGTTTGGGGAACTCAAACAGGTTTTTTAACTCCTCTTCTATAGCCCCAGAATAATGCTGGCGGAGGATTATAATAGCTGTGTGCGCCCAATTTTTAGCGTTCCCCTCAATAAGATCCTGTGTCTGTACGGTGGGGACAGCTGGCTTAATCACAGTCATTAAGTTCTGGGTTATTTTGTTCAAAGAGGGTGGATATGTGTCCTTTGAGACATTTTTAAGATGGTGCACTGATTTGATGAGTCTATGAATAATGCGCACTTTGGTGGAAAAGTCCGGATCATCAGACGGTATTTTGTTTCTGGGAGGTTCAGTACGTTCAGATCTAGTGTGCTGTACATACCGTCTATCCCGAGTCGGGCCCCGTTCAAAACGTCTCTCTCGTTCAGGCCAATCTCGGTGACGGGCAGCATAGCGGTCCATGGTCGGCCGCTCTCTCCTCTGGTTCTGCTGCCATGCGTGAGGGACCTCCCTCCCATCACGGTGGTCACGTCCTCTGACCACCGAAGCGTAGGTCCGGCGTCCGTTGCGGGACGGGTAGCTGGTCCGTCGTGGAGATCTCCGGCCGCTCGTGAAGTCGCGGCCTCCTCTTCGGTCCTTGCGCCCTCGGACGACGGTCCACTGGTCCTCTGCTGTAAACGTGGGCATGCTTGCGAGCACACTCGCGGCTTTAGCTTAACTAACTGGTCACTGGTATTTGTGCTAGTAATGTTAAGCAGCTGTATGCTAACGGACAAGACTCACGTTTAGCTCGTGCAGAAAGTGAGCGCTTTATTCTTGCTCAATACAAAAAGTCAAAAACAAACAATAATACATAAATACAAGCCAAAAGTCGCAACGTTTCGGTTCGTGATGAACCTTCTTCAGGCTAGCTTGTAAAAAGCGCATAAAAGTCCAAAAGAGAGAGTCCGGTGCAGATCGTGTGCCGTCCAAGAAGCGTCCATAAAGGTTGCCTGTGGGTTGGACCACCTTTCCCACAATGCCTAGGGTGACCGGGCTTTCGCACCAATCAGCGTCAAACATTTGTCCGTTCAAAAGTCTCCGGGCTCTGATTGGTCGCGCCCACCAATGCTGCTTTCACGGACCTCTTTTTAACAAACGGTGGAACTCAACATACATTAAATATGAAATATGATACATCACAGTCTCCCGTCATGTTTCTCACTCAACAAAAAGACAGTATCAGTCTGATAATACGCCGTTTCTGTATAAAAAAAAGTTCAAGTAGTCCAATAAGGCGTCCTAGTGAGTGTACAACATATCGGTCTGGTAAATACATTTTGATAGTAACAACAACAATAATTTTGTGGAATATTGTCCCTCCCAATAAAGGGGTAAAGAAACAACCACAGTAAAGATTGAAGAACATAAGTATACAAGTATACAATATTCACTCCATAAACATTATTGTTCTGACCTTCTGACCCCCGCACAGTTTTAAAAGTCAGGACATAATTAATTGTGTTTATCACTTTCCTTCTAGGGCATGGCAGTGAGGGGCCCCGGAGACATCCAAGCGAGTGATCAGGCGGCGCGGGCTGGTTAGGGGAAATCAAGTTTGGGAGCTCGGTCCCCGAAGGGGGCCGGGCTCCGGTGCACAGACCATACCTGCTCTCATCTCAGGTGTCCAGGGCCCGCCCAGCATGACCCAGAGGAAGTTTGAAATGAAACCCCGTGGATGGGGTTAGAGAGGTGAGGGAAGGAGGGATAAGGAAGGGTAATGGGAGGTTAGGATTAGTGTCCAAGTCCAGCCCATCATAGTGTCCCCTGAGGTTGGGGTTAGGGCCCATTTGTAGGGTGGGGGGATAATGCAGCCCCCATGTCCAATTAGGGATTAGAGTGGTTAGGTTTAGGGCCAGAATTGGGTTTTGCATAGGGTCCGCTAAGGTTAGGTTTAGGGCCAGATTCGGGGGTGGGATGCTCCCCAGTTATATTTCAAAAGGAACTGAGATGTACAGTATCAGAGGCAGTAGTGATAATTGAGAACAATGAAATAGTAACTATATACAGTCAGTGGGATTAAAATCTTCTAAATCCCTTTTCATTGAGGCCCTTTGGATAAATTGTGTCTAATTTGGCGATCCAAATCCTCTCAGCCCTCCTTCTCTGTTGTGTTGTCCACCTCGGATTCACCTCGATTGCCGTCGCTGTGACCGATTCCCAACCATGCAATAAAAAGTGTTTTACCAGGTAGGTGTGAGTGTTCTTTTTCTGTATAATATTGTACCTGTGTTGGGTGAATCTGATCAACAGCGTGTTTCCTGTTTCTCCCACATACTGGATGCCACATCTCTTACATGTTATCAAATATATACAGTTCTTGGATCTCGGGGTCCCTTTGCACAGTGACAGAAAAACATGACCATTGAAATGGCTGCGCACTAGTTTGCGATGCCGGAAAAATTGCCCCTGGTCTCTGCGCCTAGGCACAGAGGGAGGCGAGACCTGTGCTCTAATAAGGAGATCACCTAGGTTCTTATGTCTCCTGAAAGCAGCAATTACCTTGTGATTATGAAGAGTCTGTACATTCTGAGCCAGTTTCTGGAAATTGTTTTTAATAGCTCTTACCATTTTACAGGTGCAAGGAGCATACGTGATGACCACTGGAAGTAGAGGGGAAACATTGATTGGTTTGGTATGTAAAAAGGATTTAAAGCATCTCCTTAAGAAAGACCAACAGTACCCCCTAGTGGAGAGAGCAGAGAACAAGATTTTAACCGCAGCTCCAAAATCAGTCCGTTGTGTGCAGATTCTGTGGAATCTTAGCAGTTGGGATTTGATTATTCCTGCAAAAGTATGTTTAGGATGAAAGCTTGTTTTGAATAGCAGGGCGTGTGTGTCTGTAGGTTTAAAAAAAACTTTTATGTCCAATTTGTGGTCATTTATGAAATTTGGGCCCTTAAATGTGGTCGTATCCAGAAAATCAATGGAGGTCTTACTGATGGTTGATTTAAGTTTGATAGATGCATTGTGGTCATTTAAGGTCTTCAAAAACATCTCGAAATCTTGCTCAGAATGCTGCCAAACACCCCATATGTCATCTAAAAAGCGATAGTAGTGCAGTGGCTTCTTAATGCATTTATCTAGTGCAGAGGTCTCCCATTCTGCCATAAAGATATTTGCATATGCTGGGGCAAATTTCTTACCCATTGCCGTTCCCTTAATTTGTAAATAGAAGTCACCATTGAATTCAAAATCGTTCCTTGTGAGATTTATTTCTAAAAGTTTGAGTAATTCCTTCTCCGGTCTTCTCTTATCCGGGTACTTTTGAAAGACTCTCTTAATGGAGTCAATGCCTTCACCAATGTCAATGTTTGTGTAAAGGCTGTCAATGTCTATGGAAAACAGAAAAGAATCAATGGGGACTTCTATTTGTTTCACTTTATCCACAAAATCATATGTATCTTTAATGTAGCTTGCATGTTTTGTGGACAACGGATTCAGAAAATAGTCCAAGTACTCTGCTGTGTAATAAGTCTCACTGTCACAATCTGAGACAATTGGTCTTCCTGGGGGTACCTGAAAAGGGACACTCCATTTCCCCGGATCCTTATGGATCTTTGGCAACATGTAAAAGAGCCTTCCCCTTGGCTCAGCGGAGCCCAGTAAATAGTTCTTTTGTTTTAGGTTTATAAATTTCTTTTGGTGTAAATCATTAACGATTTTTTCCACCATTGGTGTTGTTTCATGATAAATGGGTTTTTTTAATTTCAAATAGTATGTTTTGTCGTTTAATTGTCTGTAGCCTTCCTCCAAATACTGTTCTCTATCCAAAATTACAACCGCACTCCCTTTGTCCGCCGGTTTTATAATAATATGTTTGTTTTCTTTCAGTTCTGTTAGAGCCCTTGTTTCTTCAATTGTCAAATTAGGTTTAATTCGTTCTATATGAAATTGGTTTTGAAAATACTCATCATCCGCTTTGATCAAAGTAAGGATCTCAGGCGGAAGTTGAGCAATAGGCGGAGACCAGTGTGATTTTGGAGTGAAAGGCTGGGGTTCCATCTCATTATCATCTCCATAAAATGCAGCCAATTTAAGTCTTCTATGATATTGTTGTATGTCATACTTGCACTGTAATTGCAAATTTTTATTGTAGCCTTTTGTGGGGATAAAGGTCAGGCCTCTATTCAGTAGGTTCCGCTGAGCAATGGAAGGTTGGAATGTTTTGGATAAATTCATAACACCATCATCAATCACAGTTTTATCACTGAGCCCCTCCCGCTGTACAGGGCTTATGGGGATCCCCCATTTACATAATCATTCCAGTGTCTTAACATACACATTGCTGTCTTATCAGTCCAGTGCACGTTGTCCCTCTCCGTGTTGAACATTGAAGTGGAAAGAGCAGGGATATGATTGTCCAAACCTGAAATGAAAGAGTTTAAGTGCAATAATGTTTCTTGTTCCTTTTCGGGCAAGGCTAAGGAAAAGTTAACCATGGGGATGTAGATGTCAGCCTCAGGAAATTTTTCCTGGGCTATCTTCAATGTCTTTTTTAACTCTGTGACTGGTGTGTTCTTGTCCCTTTGTGACCTATTGTTTAGGCCAAAGGATAACACCAGTGTTTCCACTGGTTCATCGCAGGTTGCTTTTTCCAGCAGGGCCTGTGCATGGCACCACTTAGCCCCCGGAAAACTGTCAATTTGCACTCCACGTGCTGAAAAGGATGGAAGTGTACTCACATTCGAATCACCAACGATAAGTGATGTTTCCCGGATGTGAAGACTCCAGTCTTGTAGTTTCCTCTGCGTGTTCTGATGTCTCGTCGGAGCGTGCACCTGTTGAGCCGGTGAAACTGGTGAAGAGGGAGGAGATACGGAGGATTCCTCAATTCTCCTCGTCTGGAGGCGGGTCTGGACACAGGATTTCAGTCTATCCTCAGTGGTGCGTTGCAGTCTGGAGTGTGAAGCCGTCGGAGATTTGGGCGTCATTCTTCTGCTTCCTTTGGATTTGGTGGGGGTGGATTCCCCCTGCGTAAGGTCCAGTACCTCGATCTCCGGAGGCTGTGGAGGCTGAGTGGGCGGAGGTGACGTCTCCCCAGTGGAGGTCACCTGGAGCGCGGTCAAGACCCTTCTCACCCTCTGGTCTTTTGGTGATGTTGGTTCGGGCTCTGGTTCAGAAGAACTTTCACAGGGGGTGGTGGGCCTCAGGTCGCCGTCTTCCTGCACCCCTCTCTCCATGAATGGTGACCAGTCCCCTCTGATGGGGTCCGTCATAGTGGCCGCTGTCGCCATGGTTACAGTGTTCGTTGCAGGTACAGCATGGACCTGCGCAGTAATCGTCGTGGCCCGGCTAGTGTTGGGCTGTTGTGTAGCGGGTCGCCCATGTGAAGGAACTGGCTGCAATATTTCAACCAGAGGTTCGGTAGAGTCAAGTTGTATTAAATCCTCGCTCACCTCTGGTTGTCGTGTCGGTTCACTGGCTGTGTTGCCCCGCCCCGCTGGTCCGGCGTCCGCCTTCAGGTCTGCTAGCTTTGACACAATCATCGCCTGGGTCTGTTCCAGCGAGTCAGACTGCAGGCGGCGGCCCAGGTTCCGTTTGGCCCAGGACGTCGCCACTTCAAAAGGTCCTCTCCACTCCTGTTTGGGGAACTCAAACAGGTTTTTTAACTCCTCTTCTATAGCCCCAGAATAATGCTGGCGGAGGATTATAATAGCTGTGTGCGCCCAATTTTTAGCGTTCCCCTCAATAAGATCCTGTGTCTGTACGGTGGGGACAGCTGGCTTAATCACAGTCATTAAGTTCTGGGTTATTTTGTTCAAAGAGGGTGGATATGTGTCCTTTGAGACATTTTTAAGATGGTGCACTGATTTGATGAGTCTATGAATAATGCGCACTTTGGTGGAAAAGTCCGGATCATCAGACGGTATTTTGTTTCTGGGAGGTTCAGTACGTTCAGATCTAGTGTGCTGTACATACCGTCTATCCCGAGTCGGGCCCCGTTCAAAACGTCTCTCTCGTTCAGGCCAATCTCGGTGACGGGCAGCATAGCGGTCCATGGTCGGCCGCTCTCTCCTCTGGTTCTGCTGCCATGCGTGAGGGACCTCCCTCCCATCACGGTGGTCACGTCCTCTGACCACCGAAGCGTAGGTCCGGCGTCCGTTGCGGGACGGGTAGCTGGTCCGTCGTGGAGATCTCCGGCCGCTCGTGAAGTCGCGGCCTCCTCTTCGGTCCTTGCGCCCTCGGACGACGGTCCACTGGTCCTCTGCTGTAAACGTGGGCATGCTTGCGAGCACACTCGCGGCTTTAGCTTAACTAACTGGTCACTGGTATTTGTGCTAGTAATGTTAAGCAGCTGTATGCTAACGGACAAGACTCACGTTTAGCTCGTGCAGAAAGTGAGCGCTTTATTCTTGCTCAATACAAAAAGTCAAAAACAAACAATAATACATAAATACAAGCCAAAAGTCGCAACGTTTCGGTTCGTGATGAACCTTCTTCAGGCTAGCTTGTAAAAAGCGCATAAAAGTCCAAAAGAGAGAGTCCGGTGCAGATCGTGTGCCGTCCAAGAAGCGTCCATAAAGGTTGCCTGTGGGTTGGACCACCTTTCCCACAATGCCTAGGGTGACCGGGCTTTCGCACCAATCAGCGTCAAACATTTGTCCGTTCAAAAGTCTCCGGGCTCTGATTGGTCGCGCCCACCAATGCTGCTTTCACGGACCTCTTTTTAACAAACGGTGGAACTCAACATACATTAAATATGAAATATGATACATCACAGTCTCCCGTCATGTTTCTCACTCAACAAAAAGACAGTATCAGTCTGATAATACGCCGTTTCTGTATAAAAAAAAGTTCAAGTAGTCCAATAAGGCGTCCTAGTGAGTGTACAACATATCGGTCTGGTAAATACATTTTGATAGTAACAACAACAATAATTTTGTGGAATATTGTCCCTCCCAATAAAGGGGTAAAGAAACAACCACAGTAAAGATTGAAGAACATAAGTATACAAGTATACAATATTCACTCCATAAACATTATTGTTCTGACCTTCTGACCCCCGCACAGTTTTAAAAGTCAGGACATAATTAATTGTGTTTATCACTTTCCTTCTAGGGCATGGCAGTGAGGGGCCCCGGAGACATCCAAGCGAGTGATCAGGCGGCGCGGGCTGGTTAGGGGAAATCAAGTTTGGGAGCTCGGTCCCCGAAGGGGGCCGGGCTCCGGTGCACAGACCATACCTGCTCTCATCTCAGGTGTCCAGGGCCCGCCCAGCATGACCCAGAGGAAGTTTGAAATGAAACCCCGTGGATGGGGTTAGAGAGGTGAGGGAAGGAGGGATAAGGAAGGGTAATGGGAGGTTAGGATTAGTGTCCAAGTCCAGCCCATCATAGTGTCCCCTGAGGTTGGGGTTAGGGCCCATTTGTAGGGTGGGGGGATAATGCAGCCCCCATGTCCAATTAGGGATTAGAGTGGTTAGGTTTAGGGCCAGAATTGGGTTTTGCATAGGGTCCGCTAAGGTTAGGTTTAGGGCCAGATTCGGGGGTGGGATGCTCCCCAGTTATATTTCAAAAGGAACTGAGATGTACAGTATCAGAGGCAGTAGTGATAATTGAGAACAATGAAATAGTAACTATATACAGTCAGTGGGATTAAAATCTTCTAAATCCCTTTTCATTGAGGCCCTTTGGATAAATTGTGTCTAATTTGGCGATCCAAATCCTCTCAGCCCTCCTTCTCTGTTGTGTTGTCCACCTCGGATTCACCTCGATTGCCGTCGCTGTGACCGATTCCCAACCATGCAATAAAAAGTGTTTTACCAGGTAGGTGTGAGTGTTCTTTTTCTGTATAATATTGTACCTGTGTTGGGTGAATCTGATCAACAGCGTGTTTCCTGTTTCTCCCACATACTGGATGCCACATCTCTTACATGTTATCAAATATATACAGTTCTTGGATCTCGGGGTCCCTTTGCACAGTGACAGAAAAACATGACCATTGAAATGGCTGCGCACTAGTTTGCGATGCCGGAAAAATTGCCCCTGGTCTCTGCGCCTAGGCACAGAGGGAGGCGAGACCTGTGCTCTAATAAGGAGATCACCTAGGTTCTTATGTCTCCTGAAAGCAGCAATTACCTTGTGATTATGAAGAGTCTGTACATTCTGAGCCAGTTTCTGGAAATTGTTTTTAATAGCTCTTACCATTTTACAGGTGCAAGGAGCATACGTGATGACCACTGGAAGTAGAGGGGAAACATTGATTGGTTTGGTATGTAAAAAGGATTTAAAGCATCTCCTTAAGAAAGACCAACAGTACCCCCTAGTGGAGAGAGCAGAGAACAAGATTTTAACCGCAGCTCCAAAATCAGTCCGTTGTGTGCAGATTCTGTGGAATCTTAGCAGTTGGGATTTGATTATTCCTGCAAAAGTATGTTTAGGATGAAAGCTTGTTTTGAATAGCAGGGCGTGTGTGTCTGTAGGTTTAAAAAAAACTTTTATGTCCAATTTGTGGTCATTTATGAAATTTGGGCCCTTAAATGTGGTCGTATCCAGAAAATCAATGGAGGTCTTACTGATGGTTGATTTAAGTTTGATAGATGCATTGTGGTCATTTAAGGTCTTCAAAAACATCTCGAAATCTTGCTCAGAATGCTGCCAAACACCCCATATGTCATCTAAAAAGCGATAGTAGTGCAGTGGCTTCTTAATGCATTTATCTAGTGCAGAGGTCTCCCATTCTGCCATAAAGATATTTGCATATGCTGGGGCAAATTTCTTACCCATTGCCGTTCCCTTAATTTGTAAATAGAAGTCACCATTGAATTCAAAATCGTTCCTTGTGAGATTTATTTCTAAAAGTTTGAGTAATTCCTTCTCCGGTCTTCTCTTATCCGGGTACTTTTGAAAGACTCTCTTAATGGAGTCAATGCCTTCACCAATGTCAATGTTTGTGTAAAGGCTGTCAATGTCTATGGAAAACAGAAAAGAATCAATGGGGACTTCTATTTGTTTCACTTTATCCACAAAATCATATGTATCTTTAATGTAGCTTGCATGTTTTGTGGACAACGGATTCAGAAAATAGTCCAAGTACTCTGCTGTGTAATAAGTCTCACTGTCACAATCTGAGACAATTGGTCTTCCTGGGGGTACCTGAAAAGGGACACTCCATTTCCCCGGATCCTTATGGATCTTTGGCAACATGTAAAAGAGCCTTCCCCTTGGCTCAGCGGAGCCCAGTAAATAGTTCTTTTGTTTTAGGTTTATAAATTTCTTTTGGTGTAAATCATTAACGATTTTTTCCACCATTGGTGTTGTTTCATGATAAATGGGTTTTTTTAATTTCAAATAGTATGTTTTGTCGTTTAATTGTCTGTAGCCTTCCTCCAAATACTGTTCTCTATCCAAAATTACAACCGCACTCCCTTTGTCCGCCGGTTTTATAATAATATGTTTGTTTTCTTTCAGTTCTGTTAGAGCCCTTGTTTCTTCAATTGTCAAATTAGGTTTAATTCGTTCTATATGAAATTGGTTTTGAAAATACTCATCATCCGCTTTGATCAAAGTAAGGATCTCAGGCGGAAGTTGAGCAATAGGCGGAGACCAGTGTGATTTTGGAGTGAAAGGCTGGGGTTCCATCTCATTATCATCTCCATAAAATGCAGCCAATTTAAGTCTTCTATGATATTGTTGTATGTCATACTTGCACTGTAATTGCAAATTTTTATTGTAGCCTTTTGTGGGGATAAAGGTCAGGCCTCTATTCAGTAGGTTCCGCTGAGCAATGGAAGGTTGGAATGTTTTGGATAAATTCATAACACCATCATCAATCACAGTTTTATCACTGAGCCCCTCCCGCTGTACAGGGCTTATGGGGATCCCCCATTTACATAATCATTCCAGTGTCTTAACATACACATTGCTGTCTTATCAGTCCAGTGCACGTTGTCCCTCTCCGTGTTGAACATTGAAGTGGAAAGAGCAGGGATATGATTGTCCAAACCTGAAATGAAAGAGTTTAAGTGCAATAATGTTTCTTGTTCCTTTTCGGGCAAGGCTAAGGAAAAGTTAACCATGGGGATGTAGATGTCAGCCTCAGGAAATTTTTCCTGGGCTATCTTCAATGTCTTTTTTAACTCTGTGACTGGTGTGTTCTTGTCCCTTTGTGACCTATTGTTTAGGCCAAAGGATAACACCAGTGTTTCCACTGGTTCATCGCAGGTTGCTTTTTCCAGCAGGGCCTGTGCATGGCACCACTTAGCCCCCGGAAAACTGTCAATTTGCACTCCACGTGCTGAAAAGGATGGAAGTGTACTCACATTCGAATCACCAACGATAAGTGATGTTTCCCGGATGTGAAGACTCCAGTCTTGTAGTTTCCTCTGCGTGTTCTGATGTCTCGTCGGAGCGTGCACCTGTTGAGCCGGTGAAACTGGTGAAGAGGGAGGAGATACGGAGGATTCCTCAATTCTCCTCGTCTGGAGGCGGGTCTGGACACAGGATTTCAGTCTATCCTCAGTGGTGCGTTGCAGTCTGGAGTGTGAAGCCGTCGGAGATTTGGGCGTCATTCTTCTGCTTCCTTTGGATTTGGTGGGGGTGGATTCCCCCTGCGTAAGGTCCAGTACCTCGATCTCCGGAGGCTGTGGAGGCTGAGTGGGCGGAGGTGACGTCTCCCCAGTGGAGGTCACCTGGAGCGCGGTCAAGACCCTTCTCACCCTCTGGTCTTTTGGTGATGTTGGTTCGGGCTCTGGTTCAGAAGAACTTTCACAGGGGGTGGTGGGCCTCAGGTCGCCGTCTTCCTGCACCCCTCTCTCCATGAATGGTGACCAGTCCCCTCTGATGGGGTCCGTCATAGTGGCCGCTGTCGCCATGGTTACAGTGTTCGTTGCAGGTACAGCATGGACCTGCGCAGTAATCGTCGTGGCCCGGCTAGTGTTGGGCTGTTGTGTAGCGGGTCGCCCATGTGAAGGAACTGGCTGCAATATTTCAACCAGAGGTTCGGTAGAGTCAAGTTGTATTAAATCCTCGCTCACCTCTGGTTGTCGTGTCGGTTCACTGGCTGTGTTGCCCCGCCCCGCTGGTCCGGCGTCCGCCTTCAGGTCTGCTAGCTTTGACACAATCATCGCCTGGGTCTGTTCCAGCGAGTCAGACTGCAGGCGGCGGCCCAGGTTCCGTTTGGCCCAGGACGTCGCCACTTCAAAAGGTCCTCTCCACTCCTGTTTGGGGAACTCAAACAGGTTTTTTAACTCCTCTTCTATAGCCCCAGAATAATGCTGGCGGAGGATTATAATAGCTGTGTGCGCCCAATTTTTAGCGTTCCCCTCAATAAGATCCTGTGTCTGTACGGTGGGGACAGCTGGCTTAATCACAGTCATTAAGTTCTGGGTTATTTTGTTCAAAGAGGGTGGATATGTGTCCTTTGAGACATTTTTAAGATGGTGCACTGATTTGATGAGTCTATGAATAATGCGCACTTTGGTGGAAAAGTCCGGATCATCAGACGGTATTTTGTTTCTGGGAGGTTCAGTACGTTCAGATCTAGTGTGCTGTACATACCGTCTATCCCGAGTCGGGCCCCGTTCAAAACGTCTCTCTCGTTCAGGCCAATCTCGGTGACGGGCAGCATAGCGGTCCATGGTCGGCCGCTCTCTCCTCTGGTTCTGCTGCCATGCGTGAGGGACCTCCCTCCCATCACGGTGGTCACGTCCTCTGACCACCGAAGCGTAGGTCCGGCGTCCGTTGCGGGACGGGTAGCTGGTCCGTCGTGGAGATCTCCGGCCGCTCGTGAAGTCGCGGCCTCCTCTTCGGTCCTTGCGCCCTCGGACGACGGTCCACTGGTCCTCTGCTGTAAACGTGGGCATGCTTGCGAGCACACTCGCGGCTTTAGCTTAACTAACTGGTCACTGGTATTTGTGCTAGTAATGTTAAGCAGCTGTATGCTAACGGACAAGACTCACGTTTAGCTCGTGCAGAAAGTGAGCGCTTTATTCTTGCTCAATACAAAAAGTCAAAAACAAACAATAATACATAAATACAAGCCAAAAGTCGCAACGTTTCGGTTCGTGATGAACCTTCTTCAGGCTAGCTTGTAAAAAGCGCATAAAAGTCCAAAAGAGAGAGTCCGGTGCAGATCGTGTGCCGTCCAAGAAGCGTCCATAAAGGTTGCCTGTGGGTTGGACCACCTTTCCCACAATGCCTAGGGTGACCGGGCTTTCGCACCAATCAGCGTCAAACATTTGTCCGTTCAAAAGTCTCCGGGTTCTGATTGGTCGCGCCCACCAATGCTGCTTTCACGGACCTCTTTTTAACAAACGGTGGAACTCAACATACATTAAATATGAAATATGATACATCACAGTCTCCCGTCATGTTTCTCACTCAACAAAAAGACAGTATCAGTCTGATAATACGCCGTTTCTGTATAAAAAAAAGTTCAAGTAGTCCAATAAGGCGTCCTAGTGAGTGTACAACATATCGGTCTGGTAAATACATTTTGATAGTAACAACAACAATAATTTTGTGGAATATTGTCCCTCCCAATAAAGGGGTAAAGAAACAACCACAGTAAAGATTGAAGAACATAAGTATACAAGTATACAATATTCACTCCATAAACATTATTGTTCTGACCTTCTGACCCCCGCACAGTTTTAAAAGTCAGGACATAATTAATTGTGTTTATCACTTTCCTTCTAGGGCATGGCAGTGAGGGGCCCCGGAGACATCCAAGCGAGTGATCAGGCGGCGCGGGCTGGTTAGGGGAAATCAAGTTTGGGAGCTCGGTCCCCGAAGGGGGCCGGGCTCCGGTGCACAGACCATACCTGCTCTCATCTCAGGTGTCCAGGGCCCGCCCAGCATGACCCAGAGGAAGTTTGAAATGAAACCCCGTGGATGGGGTTAGAGAGGTGAGGGAAGGAGGGATAAGGAAGGGTAATGGGAGGTTAGGATTAGTGTCCAAGTCCAGCCCATCATAGTGTCCCCTGAGGTTGGGGTTAGGGCCCATTTGTAGGGTGGGGGGATAATGCAGCCCCCATGTCCAATTAGGGATTAGAGTGGTTAGGTTTAGGGCCAGAATTGGGTTTTGCATAGGGTCCGCTAAGGTTAGGTTTAGGGCCAGATTCGGGGGTGGGATGCTCCCCAGTTATATTTCAAAAGGAACTGAGATGTACAGTATCAGAGGCAGTAGTGATAATTGAGAACAATGAAATAGTAACTATATACAGTCAGTGGGATTAAAATCTTCTAAATCCCTTTTCATTGAGGCCCTTTGGATAAATTGTGTCTAATTTGGCGATCCAAATCCTCTCAGCCCTCCTTCTCTGTTGTGTTGTCCACCTCGGATTCACCTCGATTGCCGTCGCTGTGACCGATTCCCAACCATGCAATAAAAAGTGTTTTACCAGGTAGGTGTGAGTGTTCTTTTTCTGTATAATATTGTACCTGTGTTGGGTGAATCTGATCAACAGCGTGTTTCCTGTTTCTCCCACATACTGGATGCCACATCTCTTACATGTTATCAAATATATACAGTTCTTGGATCTCGGGGTCCCTTTGCACAGTGACAGAAAAACATGACCATTGAAATGGCTGCGCACTAGTTTGCGATGCCGGAAAAATTGCCCCTGGTCTCTGCGCCTAGGCACAGAGGGAGGCGAGACCTGTGCTCTAATAAGGAGATCACCTAGGTTCTTATGTCTCCTGAAAGCAGCAATTACCTTGTGATTATGAAGAGTCTGTACATTCTGAGCCAGTTTCTGGAAATTGTTTTTAATAGCTCTTACCATTTTACAGGTGCAAGGAGCATACGTGATGACCACTGGAAGTAGAGGGGAAACATTGATTGGTTTGGTATGTAAAAAGGATTTAAAGCATCTCCTTAAGAAAGACCAACAGTACCCCCTAGTGGAGAGAGCAGAGAACAAGATTTTAACCGCAGCTCCAAAATCAGTCCGTTGTGTGCAGATTCTGTGGAATCTTAGCAGTTGGGATTTGATTATTCCTGCAAAAGTATGTTTAGGATGAAAGCTTGTTTTGAATAGCAGGGCGTGTGTGTCTGTAGGTTTAAAAAAAACTTTTATGTCCAATTTGTGGTCATTTATGAAATTTGGGCCCTTAAATGTGGTCGTATCCAGAAAATCAATGGAGGTCTTACTGATGGTTGATTTAAGTTTGATAGATGCATTGTGGTCATTTAAGGTCTTCAAAAACATCTCGAAATCTTGCTCAGAATGCTGCCAAACACCCCATATGTCATCTAAAAAGCGATAGTAGTGCAGTGGCTTCTTAATGCATTTATCTAGTGCAGAGGTCTCCCATTCTGCCATAAAGATATTTGCATATGCTGGGGCAAATTTCTTACCCATTGCCGTTCCCTTAATTTGTAAATAGAAGTCACCATTGAATTCAAAATCGTTCCTTGTGAGATTTATTTCTAAAAGTTTGAGTAATTCCTTCTCCGGTCTTCTCTTATCCGGGTACTTTTGAAAGACTCTCTTAATGGAGTCAATGCCTTCACCAATGTCAATGTTTGTGTAAAGGCTGTCAATGTCTATGGAAAACAGAAAAGAATCAATGGGGACTTCTATTTGTTTCACTTTATCCACAAAATCATATGTATCTTTAATGTAGCTTGCATGTTTTGTGGACAACGGATTCAGAAAATAGTCCAAGTACTCTGCTGTGTAATAAGTCTCACTGTCACAATCTGAGACAATTGGTCTTCCTGGGGGTACCTGAAAAGGGACACTCCATTTCCCCGGATCCTTATGGATCTTTGGCAACATGTAAAAGAGCCTTCCCCTTGGCTCAGCGGAGCCCAGTAAATAGTTCTTTTGTTTTAGGTTTATAAATTTCTTTTGGTGTAAATCATTAACGATTTTTTCCACCATTGGTGTTGTTTCATGATAAATGGGTTTTTTTAATTTCAAATAGTATGTTTTGTCGTTTAATTGTCTGTAGCCTTCCTCCAAATACTGTTCTCTATCCAAAATTACAACCGCACTCCCTTTGTCCGCCGGTTTTATAATAATATGTTTGTTTTCTTTCAGTTCTGTTAGAGCCCTTGTTTCTTCAATTGTCAAATTAGGTTTAATTCGTTCTATATGAAATTGGTTTTGAAAATACTCATCATCCGCTTTGATCAAAGTAAGGATCTCAGGCGGAAGTTGAGCAATAGGCGGAGACCAGTGTGATTTTGGAGTGAAAGGCTGGGGTTCCATCTCATTATCATCTCCATAAAATGCAGCCAATTTAAGTCTTCTATGATATTGTTGTATGTCATACTTGCACTGTAATTGCAAATTTTTATTGTAGCCTTTTGTGGGGATAAAGGTCAGGCCTCTATTCAGTAGGTTCCGCTGAGCAATGGAAGGTTGGAATGTTTTGGATAAATTCATAACACCATCATCAATCACAGTTTTATCACTGAGCCCCTCCCGCTGTACAGGGCTTATGGGGATCCCCCATTTACATAATCATTCCAGTGTCTTAACATACACATTGCTGTCTTATCAGTCCAGTGCACGTTGTCCCTCTCCGTGTTGAACATTGAAGTGGAAAGAGCAGGGATATGATTGTCCAAACCTGAAATGAAAGAGTTTAAGTGCAATAATGTTTCTTGTTCCTTTTCGGGCAAGGCTAAGGAAAAGTTAACCATGGGGATGTAGATGTCAGCCTCAGGAAATTTTTCCTGGGCTATCTTCAATGTCTTTTTTAACTCTGTGACTGGTGTGTTCTTGTCCCTTTGTGACCTATTGTTTAGGCCAAAGGATAACACCAGTGTTTCCACTGGTTCATCGCAGGTTGCTTTTTCCAGCAGGGCCTGTGCATGGCACCACTTAGCCCCCGGAAAACTGTCAATTTGCACTCCACGTGCTGAAAAGGATGGAAGTGTACTCACATTCGAATCACCAACGATAAGTGATGTTTCCCGGATGTGAAGACTCCAGTCTTGTAGTTTCCTCTGCGTGTTCTGATGTCTCGTCGGAGCGTGCACCTGTTGAGCCGGTGAAACTGGTGAAGAGGGAGGAGATACGGAGGATTCCTCAATTCTCCTCGTCTGGAGGCGGGTCTGGACACAGGATTTCAGTCTATCCTCAGTGGTGCGTTGCAGTCTGGAGTGTGAAGCCGTCGGAGATTTGGGCGTCATTCTTCTGCTTCCTTTGGATTTGGTGGGGGTGGATTCCCCCTGCGTAAGGTCCAGTACCTCGATCTCCGGAGGCTGTGGAGGCTGAGTGGGCGGAGGTGACGTCTCCCCAGTGGAGGTCACCTGGAGCGCGGTCAAGACCCTTCTCACCCTCTGGTCTTTTGGTGATGTTGGTTCGGGCTCTGGTTCAGAAGAACTTTCACAGGGGGTGGTGGGCCTCAGGTCGCCGTCTTCCTGCACCCCTCTCTCCATGAATGGTGACCAGTCCCCTCTGATGGGGTCCGTCATAGTGGCCGCTGTCGCCATGGTTACAGTGTTCGTTGCAGGTACAGCATGGACCTGCGCAGTAATCGTCGTGGCCCGGCTAGTGTTGGGCTGTTGTGTAGCGGGTCGCCCATGTGAAGGAACTGGCTGCAATATTTCAACCAGAGGTTCGGTAGAGTCAAGTTGTATTAAATCCTCGCTCACCTCTGGTTGTCGTGTCGGTTCACTGGCTGTGTTGCCCCGCCCCGCTGGTCCGGCGTCCGCCTTCAGGTCTGCTAGCTTTGACACAATCATCGCCTGGGTCTGTTCCAGCGAGTCAGACTGCAGGCGGCGGCCCAGGTTCCGTTTGGCCCAGGACGTCGCCACTTCAAAAGGTCCTCTCCACTCCTGTTTGGGGAACTCAAACAGGTTTTTTAACTCCTCTTCTATAGCCCCAGAATAATGCTGGCGGAGGATTATAATAGCTGTGTGCGCCCAATTTTTAGCGTTCCCCTCAATAAGATCCTGTGTCTGTACGGTGGGGACAGCTGGCTTAATCACAGTCATTAAGTTCTGGGTTATTTTGTTCAAAGAGGGTGGATATGTGTCCTTTGAGACATTTTTAAGATGGTGCACTGATTTGATGAGTCTATGAATAATGCGCACTTTGGTGGAAAAGTCCGGATCATCAGACGGTATTTTGTTTCTGGGAGGTTCAGTACGTTCAGATCTAGTGTGCTGTACATACCGTCTATCCCGAGTCGGGCCCCGTTCAAAACGTCTCTCTCGTTCAGGCCAATCTCGGTGACGGGCAGCATAGCGGTCCATGGTCGGCCGCTCTCTCCTCTGGTTCTGCTGCCATGCGTGAGGGACCTCCCTCCCATCACGGTGGTCACGTCCTCTGACCACCGAAGCGTAGGTCCGGCGTCCGTTGCGGGACGGGTAGCTGGTCCGTCGTGGAGATCTCCGGCCGCTCGTGAAGTCGCGGCCTCCTCTTCGGTCCTTGCGCCCTCGGACGACGGTCCACTGGTCCTCTGCTGTAAACGTGGGCATGCTTGCGAGCACACTCGCGGCTTTAGCTTAACTAACTGGTCACTGGTATTTGTGCTAGTAATGTTAAGCAGCTGTATGCTAACGGACAAGACTCACGTTTAGCTCGTGCAGAAAGTGAGCGCTTTATTCTTGCTCAATACAAAAAGTCAAAAACAAACAATAATACATAAATACAAGCCAAAAGTCGCAACGTTTCGGTTCGTGATGAACCTTCTTCAGGCTAGCTTGTAAAAAGCGCATAAAAGTCCAAAAGAGAGAGTCCGGTGCAGATCGTGTGCCGTCCAAGAAGCGTCCATAAAGGTTGCCTGTGGGTTGGACCACCTTTCCCACAATGCCTAGGGTGACCGGGCTTTCGCACCAATCAGCGTCAAACATTTGTCCGTTCAAAAGTCTCCGGGCTCTGATTGGTCGCGCCCACCAATGCTGCTTTCACGGACCTCTTTTTAACAAACGGTGGAACTCAACATACATTAAATATGAAATATGATACATCACAGTCTCCCGTCATGTTTCTCACTCAACAAAAAGACAGTATCAGTCTGATAATACGCCGTTTCTGTATAAAAAAAAGTTCAAGTAGTCCAATAAGGCGTCCTAGTGAGTGTACAACATATCGGTCTGGTAAATACATTTTGATAGTAACAACAACAATAATTTTGTGGAATATTGTCCCTCCCAATAAAGGGGTAAAGAAACAACCACAGTAAAGATTGAAGAACATAAGTATACAAGTATACAATATTCACTCCATAAACATTATTGTTCTGACCTTCTGACCCCCGCACAGTTTTAAAAGTCAGGACATAATTAATTGTGTTTATCACTTTCCTTCTAGGGCATGGCAGTGAGGGGCCCCGGAGACATCCAAGCGAGTGATCAGGCGGCGCGGGCTGGTTAGGGGAAATCAAGTTTGGGAGCTCGGTCCCCGAAGGGGGCCGGGCTCCGGTGCACAGACCATACCTGCTCTCATCTCAGGTGTCCAGGGCCCGCCCAGCATGACCCAGAGGAAGTTTGAAATGAAACCCCGTGGATGGGGTTAGAGAGGTGAGGGAAGGAGGGATAAGGAAGGGTAATGGGAGGTTAGGATTAGTGTCCAAGTCCAGCCCATCATAGTGTCCCCTGAGGTTGGGGTTAGGGCCCATTTGTAGGGTGGGGGGATAATGCAGCCCCCATGTCCAATTAGGGATTAGAGTGGTTAGGTTTAGGGCCAGAATTGGGTTTTGCATAGGGTCCGCTAAGGTTAGGTTTAGGGCCAGATTCGGGGGTGGGATGCTCCCCAGTTATATTTCAAAAGGAACTGAGATGTACAGTATCAGAGGCAGTAGTGATAATTGAGAACAATGAAATAGTAACTATATACAGTCAGTGGGATTAAAATCTTCTAAATCCCTTTTCATTGAGGCCCTTTGGATAAATTGTGTCTAATTTGGCGATCCAAATCCTCTCAGCCCTCCTTCTCTGTTGTGTTGTCCACCTCGGATTCACCTCGATTGCCGTCGCTGTGACCGATTCCCAACCATGCAATAAAAAGTGTTTTACCAGGTAGGTGTGAGTGTTCTTTTTCTGTATAATATTGTACCTGTGTTGGGTGAATCTGATCAACAGCGTGTTTCCTGTTTCTCCCACATACTGGATGCCACATCTCTTACATGTTATCAAATATATACAGTTCTTGGATCTCGGGGTCCCTTTGCACAGTGACAGAAAAACATGACCATTGAAATGGCTGCGCACTAGTTTGCGATGCCGGAAAAATTGCCCCTGGTCTCTGCGCCTAGGCACAGAGGGAGGCGAGACCTGTGCTCTAATAAGGAGATCACCTAGGTTCTTATGTCTCCTGAAAGCAGCAATTACCTTGTGATTATGAAGAGTCTGTACATTCTGAGCCAGTTTCTGGAAATTGTTTTTAATAGCTCTTACCATTTTACAGGTGCAAGGAGCATACGTGATGACCACTGGAAGTAGAGGGGAAACATTGATTGGTTTGGTATGTAAAAAGGATTTAAAGCATCTCCTTAAGAAAGACCAACAGTACCCCCTAGTGGAGAGAGCAGAGAACAAGATTTTAACCGCAGCTCCAAAATCAGTCCGTTGTGTGCAGATTCTGTGGAATCTTAGCAGTTGGGATTTGATTATTCCTGCAAAAGTATGTTTAGGATGAAAGCTTGTTTTGAATAGCAGGGCGTGTGTGTCTGTAGGTTTAAAAAAAACTTTTATGTCCAATTTGTGGTCATTTATGAAATTTGGGCCCTTAAATGTGGTCGTATCCAGAAAATCAATGGAGGTCTTACTGATGGTTGATTTAAGTTTGATAGATGCATTGTGGTCATTTAAGGTCTTCAAAAACATCTCGAAATCTTGCTCAGAATGCTGCCAAACACCCCATATGTCATCTAAAAAGCGATAGTAGTGCAGTGGCTTCTTAATGCATTTATCTAGTGCAGAGGTCTCCCATTCTGCCATAAAGATATTTGCATATGCTGGGGCAAATTTCTTACCCATTGCCGTTCCCTTAATTTGTAAATAGAAGTCACCATTGAATTCAAAATCGTTCCTTGTGAGATTTATTTCTAAAAGTTTGAGTAATTCCTTCTCCGGTCTTCTCTTATCCGGGTACTTTTGAAAGACTCTCTTAATGGAGTCAATGCCTTCACCAATGTCAATGTTTGTGTAAAGGCTGTCAATGTCTATGGAAAACAGAAAAGAATCAATGGGGACTTCTATTTGTTTCACTTTATCCACAAAATCATATGTATCTTTAATGTAGCTTGCATGTTTTGTGGACAACGGATTCAGAAAATAGTCCAAGTACTCTGCTGTGTAATAAGTCTCACTGTCACAATCTGAGACAATTGGTCTTCCTGGGGGTACCTGAAAAGGGACACTCCATTTCCCCGGATCCTTATGGATCTTTGGCAACATGTAAAAGAGCCTTCCCCTTGGCTCAGCGGAGCCCAGTAAATAGTTCTTTTGTTTTAGGTTTATAAATTTCTTTTGGTGTAAATCATTAACGATTTTTTCCACCATTGGTGTTGTTTCATGATAAATGGGTTTTTTTAATTTCAAATAGTATGTTTTGTCGTTTAATTGTCTGTAGCCTTCCTCCAAATACTGTTCTCTATCCAAAATTACAACCGCACTCCCTTTGTCCGCCGGTTTTATAATAATATGTTTGTTTTCTTTCAGTTCTGTTAGAGCCCTTGTTTCTTCAATTGTCAAATTAGGTTTAATTCGTTCTATATGAAATTGGTTTTGAAAATACTCATCATCCGCTTTGATCAAAGTAAGGATCTCAGGCGGAAGTTGAGCAATAGGCGGAGACCAGTGTGATTTTGGAGTGAAAGGCTGGGGTTCCATCTCATTATCATCTCCATAAAATGCAGCCAATTTAAGTCTTCTATGATATTGTTGTATGTCATACTTGCACTGTAATTGCAAATTTTTATTGTAGCCTTTTGTGGGGATAAAGGTCAGGCCTCTATTCAGTAGGTTCCGCTGAGCAATGGAAGGTTGGAATGTTTTGGATAAATTCATAACACCATCATCAATCACAGTTTTATCACTGAGCCCCTCCCGCTGTACAGGGCTTATGGGGATCCCCCATTTACATAATCATTCCAGTGTCTTAACATACACATTGCTGTCTTATCAGTCCAGTGCACGTTGTCCCTCTCCGTGTTGAACATTGAAGTGGAAAGAGCAGGGATATGATTGTCCAAACCTGAAATGAAAGAGTTTAAGTGCAATAATGTTTCTTGTTCCTTTTCGGGCAAGGCTAAGGAAAAGTTAACCATGGGGATGTAGATGTCAGCCTCAGGAAATTTTTCCTGGGCTATCTTCAATGTCTTTTTTAACTCTGTGACTGGTGTGTTCTTGTCCCTTTGTGACCTATTGTTTAGGCCAAAGGATAACACCAGTGTTTCCACTGGTTCATCGCAGGTTGCTTTTTCCAGCAGGGCCTGTGCATGGCACCACTTAGCCCCCGGAAAACTGTCAATTTGCACTCCACGTGCTGAAAAGGATGGAAGTGTACTCACATTCGAATCACCAACGATAAGTGATGTTTCCCGGATGTGAAGACTCCAGTCTTGTAGTTTCCTCTGCGTGTTCTGATGTCTCGTCGGAGCGTGCACCTGTTGAGCCGGTGAAACTGGTGAAGAGGGAGGAGATACGGAGGATTCCTCAATTCTCCTCGTCTGGAGGCGGGTCTGGACACAGGATTTCAGTCTATCCTCAGTGGTGCGTTGCAGTCTGGAGTGTGAAGCCGTCGGAGATTTGGGCGTCATTCTTCTGCTTCCTTTGGATTTGGTGGGGGTGGATTCCCCCTGCGTAAGGTCCAGTACCTCGATCTCCGGAGGCTGTGGAGGCTGAGTGGGCGGAGGTGACGTCTCCCCAGTGGAGGTCACCTGGAGCGCGGTCAAGACCCTTCTCACCCTCTGGTCTTTTGGTGATGTTGGTTCGGGCTCTGGTTCAGAAGAACTTTCACAGGGGGTGGTGGGCCTCAGGTCGCCGTCTTCCTGCACCCCTCTCTCCATGAATGGTGACCAGTCCCCTCTGATGGGGTCCGTCATAGTGGCCGCTGTCGCCATGGTTACAGTGTTCGTTGCAGGTACAGCATGGACCTGCGCAGTAATCGTCGTGGCCCGGCTAGTGTTGGGCTGTTGTGTAGCGGGTCGCCCATGTGAAGGAACTGGCTGCAATATTTCAACCAGAGGTTCGGTAGAGTCAAGTTGTATTAAATCCTCGCTCACCTCTGGTTGTCGTGTCGGTTCACTGGCTGTGTTGCCCCGCCCCGCTGGTCCGGCGTCCGCCTTCAGGTCTGCTAGCTTTGACACAATCATCGCCTGGGTCTGTTCCAGCGAGTCAGACTGCAGGCGGCGGCCCAGGTTCCGTTTGGCCCAGGACGTCGCCACTTCAAAAGGTCCTCTCCACTCCTGTTTGGGGAACTCAAACAGGTTTTTTAACTCCTCTTCTATAGCCCCAGAATAATGCTGGCGGAGGATTATAATAGCTGTGTGCGCCCAATTTTTAGCGTTCCCCTCAATAAGATCCTGTGTCTGTACGGTGGGGACAGCTGGCTTAATCACAGTCATTAAGTTCTGGGTTATTTTGTTCAAAGAGGGTGGATATGTGTCCTTTGAGACATTTTTAAGATGGTGCACTGATTTGATGAGTCTATGAATAATGCGCACTTTGGTGGAAAAGTCCGGATCATCAGACGGTATTTTGTTTCTGGGAGGTTCAGTACGTTCAGATCTAGTGTGCTGTACATACCGTCTATCCCGAGTCGGGCCCCGTTCAAAACGTCTCTCTCGTTCAGGCCAATCTCGGTGACGGGCAGCATAGCGGTCCATGGTCGGCCGCTCTCTCCTCTGGTTCTGCTGCCATGCGTGAGGGACCTCCCTCCCATCACGGTGGTCACGTCCTCTGACCACCGAAGCGTAGGTCCGGCGTCCGTTGCGGGACGGGTAGCTGGTCCGTCGTGGAGATCTCCGGCCGCTCGTGAAGTCGCGGCCTCCTCTTCGGTCCTTGCGCCCTCGGACGACGGTCCACTGGTCCTCTGCTGTAAACGTGGGCATGCTTGCGAGCACACTCGCGGCTTTAGCTTAACTAACTGGTCACTGGTATTTGTGCTAGTAATGTTAAGCAGCTGTATGCTAACGGACAAGACTCACGTTTAGCTCGTGCAGAAAGTGAGCGCTTTATTCTTGCTCAATACAAAAAGTCAAAAACAAACAATAATACATAAATACAAGCCAAAAGTCGCAACGTTTCGGTTCGTGATGAACCTTCTTCAGGCTAGCTTGTAAAAAGCGCATAAAAGTCCAAAAGAGAGAGTCCGGTGCAGATCGTGTGCCGTCCAAGAAGCGTCCATAAAGGTTGCCTGTGGGTTGGACCACCTTTCCCACAATGCCTAGGGTGACCGGGCTTTCGCACCAATCAGCGTCAAACATTTGTCCGTTCAAAAGTCTCCGGGCTCTGATTGGTCGCGCCCACCAATGCTGCTTTCACGGACCTCTTTTTAACAAACGGTGGAACTCAACATACATTAAATATGAAATATGATACATCACAGTCTCCCGTCATGTTTCTCACTCAACAAAAAGACAGTATCAGTCTGATAATACGCCGTTTCTGTATAAAAAAAAGTTCAAGTAGTCCAATAAGGCGTCCTAGTGAGTGTACAACATATCGGTCTGGTAAATACATTTTGATAGTAACAACAACAATAATTTTGTGGAATATTGTCCCTCCCAATAAAGGGGTAAAGAAACAACCACAGTAAAGATTGAAGAACATAAGTATACAAGTATACAATATTCACTCCATAAACATTATTGTTCTGACCTTCTGACCCCCGCACAGTTTTAAAAGTCAGGACATAATTAATTGTGTTTATCACTTTCCTTCTAGGGCATGGCAGTGAGGGGCCCCGGAGACATCCAAGCGAGTGATCAGGCGGCGCGGGCTGGTTAGGGGAAATCAAGTTTGGGAGCTCGGTCCCCGAAGGGGGCCGGGCTCCGGTGCACAGACCATACCTGCTCTCATCTCAGGTGTCCAGGGCCCGCCCAGCATGACCCAGAGGAAGTTTGAAATGAAACCCCGTGGATGGGGTTAGAGAGGTGAGGGAAGGAGGGATAAGGAAGGGTAATGGGAGGTTAGGATTAGTGTCCAAGTCCAGCCCATCATAGTGTCCCCTGAGGTTGGGGTTAGGGCCCATTTGTAGGGTGGGGGGATAATGCAGCCCCCATGTCCAATTAGGGATTAGAGTGGTTAGGTTTAGGGCCAGAATTGGGTTTTGCATAGGGTCCGCTAAGGTTAGGTTTAGGGCCAGATTCGGGGGTGGGATGCTCCCCAGTTATATTTCAAAAGGAACTGAGATGTACAGTATCAGAGGCAGTAGTGATAATTGAGAACAATGAAATAGTAACTATATACAGTCAGTGGGATTAAAATCTTCTAAATCCCTTTTCATTGAGGCCCTTTGGATAAATTGTGTCTAATTTGGCGATCCAAATCCTCTCAGCCCTCCTTCTCTGTTGTGTTGTCCACCTCGGATTCACCTCGATTGCCGTCGCTGTGACCGATTCCCAACCATGCAATAAAAAGTGTTTTACCAGGTAGGTGTGAGTGTTCTTTTTCTGTATAATATTGTACCTGTGTTGGGTGAATCTGATCAACAGCGTGTTTCCTGTTTCTCCCACATACTGGATGCCACATCTCTTACATGTTATCAAATATATACAGTTCTTGGATCTCGGGGTCCCTTTGCACAGTGACAGAAAAACATGACCATTGAAATGGCTGCGCACTAGTTTGCGATGCCGGAAAAATTGCCCCTGGTCTCTGCGCCTAGGCACAGAGGGAGGCGAGACCTGTGCTCTAATAAGGAGATCACCTAGGTTCTTATGTCTCCTGAAAGCAGCAATTACCTTGTGATTATGAAGAGTCTGTACATTCTGAGCCAGTTTCTGGAAATTGTTTTTAATAGCTCTTACCATTTTACAGGTGCAAGGAGCATACGTGATGACCACTGGAAGTAGAGGGGAAACATTGATTGGTTTGGTATGTAAAAAGGATTTAAAGCATCTCCTTAAGAAAGACCAACAGTACCCCCTAGTGGAGAGAGCAGAGAACAAGATTTTAACCGCAGCTCCAAAATCAGTCCGTTGTGTGCAGATTCTGTGGAATCTTAGCAGTTGGGATTTGATTATTCCTGCAAAAGTATGTTTAGGATGAAAGCTTGTTTTGAATAGCAGGGCGTGTGTGTCTGTAGGTTTAAAAAAAACTTTTATGTCCAATTTGTGGTCATTTATGAAATTTGGGCCCTTAAATGTGGTCGTATCCAGAAAATCAATGGAGGTCTTACTGATGGTTGATTTAAGTTTGATAGATGCATTGTGGTCATTTAAGGTCTTCAAAAACATCTCGAAATCTTGCTCAGAATGCTGCCAAACACCCCATATGTCATCTAAAAAGCGATAGTAGTGCAGTGGCTTCTTAATGCATTTATCTAGTGCAGAGGTCTCCCATTCTGCCATAAAGATATTTGCATATGCTGGGGCAAATTTCTTACCCATTGCCGTTCCCTTAATTTGTAAATAGAAGTCACCATTGAATTCAAAATCGTTCCTTGTGAGATTTATTTCTAAAAGTTTGAGTAATTCCTTCTCCGGTCTTCTCTTATCCGGGTACTTTTGAAAGACTCTCTTAATGGAGTCAATGCCTTCACCAATGTCAATGTTTGTGTAAAGGCTGTCAATGTCTATGGAAAACAGAAAAGAATCAATGGGGACTTCTATTTGTTTCACTTTATCCACAAAATCATATGTATCTTTAATGTAGCTTGCATGTTTTGTGGACAACGGATTCAGAAAATAGTCCAAGTACTCTGCTGTGTAATAAGTCTCACTGTCACAATCTGAGACAATTGGTCTTCCTGGGGGTACCTGAAAAGGGACACTCCATTTCCCCGGATCCTTATGGATCTTTGGCAACATGTAAAAGAGCCTTCCCCTTGGCTCAGCGGAGCCCAGTAAATAGTTCTTTTGTTTTAGGTTTATAAATTTCTTTTGGTGTAAATCATTAACGATTTTTTCCACCATTGGTGTTGTTTCATGATAAATGGGTTTTTTTAATTTCAAATAGTATGTTTTGTCGTTTAATTGTCTGTAGCCTTCCTCCAAATACTGTTCTCTATCCAAAATTACAACCGCACTCCCTTTGTCCGCCGGTTTTATAATAATATGTTTGTTTTCTTTCAGTTCTGTTAGAGCCCTTGTTTCTTCAATTGTCAAATTAGGTTTAATTCGTTCTATATGAAATTGGTTTTGAAAATACTCATCATCCGCTTTGATCAAAGTAAGGATCTCAGGCGGAAGTTGAGCAATAGGCGGAGACCAGTGTGATTTTGGAGTGAAAGGCTGGGGTTCCATCTCATTATCATCTCCATAAAATGCAGCCAATTTAAGTCTTCTATGATATTGTTGTATGTCATACTTGCACTGTAATTGCAAATTTTTATTGTAGCCTTTTGTGGGGATAAAGGTCAGGCCTCTATTCAGTAGGTTCCGCTGAGCAATGGAAGGTTGGAATGTTTTGGATAAATTCATAACACCATCATCAATCACAGTTTTATCACTGAGCCCCTCCCGCTGTACAGGGCTTATGGGGATCCCCCATTTACATAATCATTCCAGTGTCTTAACATACACATTGCTGTCTTATCAGTCCAGTGCACGTTGTCCCTCTCCGTGTTGAACATTGAAGTGGAAAGAGCAGGGATATGATTGTCCAAACCTGAAATGAAAGAGTTTAAGTGCAATAATGTTTCTTGTTCCTTTTCGGGCAAGGCTAAGGAAAAGTTAACCATGGGGATGTAGATGTCAGCCTCAGGAAATTTTTCCTGGGCTATCTTCAATGTCTTTTTTAACTCTGTGACTGGTGTGTTCTTGTCCCTTTGTGACCTATTGTTTAGGCCAAAGGATAACACCAGTGTTTCCACTGGTTCATCGCAGGTTGCTTTTTCCAGCAGGGCCTGTGCATGGCACCACTTAGCCCCCGGAAAACTGTCAATTTGCACTCCACGTGCTGAAAAGGATGGAAGTGTACTCACATTCGAATCACCAACGATAAGTGATGTTTCCCGGATGTGAAGACTCCAGTCTTGTAGTTTCCTCTGCGTGTTCTGATGTCTCGTCGGAGCGTGCACCTGTTGAGCCGGTGAAACTGGTGAAGAGGGAGGAGATACGGAGGATTCCTCAATTCTCCTCGTCTGGAGGCGGGTCTGGACACAGGATTTCAGTCTATCCTCAGTGGTGCGTTGCAGTCTGGAGTGTGAAGCCGTCGGAGATTTGGGCGTCATTCTTCTGCTTCCTTTGGATTTGGTGGGGGTGGATTCCCCCTGCGTAAGGTCCAGTACCTCGATCTCCGGAGGCTGTGGAGGCTGAGTGGGCGGAGGTGACGTCTCCCCAGTGGAGGTCACCTGGAGCGCGGTCAAGACCCTTCTCACCCTCTGGTCTTTTGGTGATGTTGGTTCGGGCTCTGGTTCAGAAGAACTTTCACAGGGGGTGGTGGGCCTCAGGTCGCCGTCTTCCTGCACCCCTCTCTCCATGAATGGTGACCAGTCCCCTCTGATGGGGTCCGTCATAGTGGCCGCTGTCGCCATGGTTACAGTGTTCGTTGCAGGTACAGCATGGACCTGCGCAGTAATCGTCGTGGCCCGGCTAGTGTTGGGCTGTTGTGTAGCGGGTCGCCCATGTGAAGGAACTGGCTGCAATATTTCAACCAGAGGTTCGGTAGAGTCAAGTTGTATTAAATCCTCGCTCACCTCTGGTTGTCGTGTCGGTTCACTGGCTGTGTTGCCCCGCCCCGCTGGTCCGGCGTCCGCCTTCAGGTCTGCTAGCTTTGACACAATCATCGCCTGGGTCTGTTCCAGCGAGTCAGACTGCAGGCGGCGGCCCAGGTTCCGTTTGGCCCAGGACGTCGCCACTTCAAAAGGTCCTCTCCACTCCTGTTTGGGGAACTCAAACAGGTTTTTTAACTCCTCTTCTATAGCCCCAGAATAATGCTGGCGGAGGATTATAATAGCTGTGTGCGCCCAATTTTTAGCGTTCCCCTCAATAAGATCCTGTGTCTGTACGGTGGGGACAGCTGGCTTAATCACAGTCATTAAGTTCTGGGTTATTTTGTTCAAAGAGGGTGGATATGTGTCCTTTGAGACATTTTTAAGATGGTGCACTGATTTGATGAGTCTATGAATAATGCGCACTTTGGTGGAAAAGTCCGGATCATCAGACGGTATTTTGTTTCTGGGAGGTTCAGTACGTTCAGATCTAGTGTGCTGTACATACCGTCTATCCCGAGTCGGGCCCCGTTCAAAACGTCTCTCTCGTTCAGGCCAATCTCGGTGACGGGCAGCATAGCGGTCCATGGTCGGCCGCTCTCTCCTCTGGTTCTGCTGCCATGCGTGAGGGACCTCCCTCCCATCACGGTGGTCACGTCCTCTGACCACCGAAGCGTAGGTCCGGCGTCCGTTGCGGGACGGGTAGCTGGTCCGTCGTGGAGATCTCCGGCCGCTCGTGAAGTCGCGGCCTCCTCTTCGGTCCTTGCGCCCTCGGACGACGGTCCACTGGTCCTCTGCTGTAAACGTGGGCATGCTTGCGAGCACACTCGCGGCTTTAGCTTAACTAACTGGTCACTGGTATTTGTGCTAGTAATGTTAAGCAGCTGTATGCTAACGGACAAGACTCACGTTTAGCTCGTGCAGAAAGTGAGCGCTTTATTCTTGCTCAATACAAAAAGTCAAAAACAAACAATAATACATAAATACAAGCCAAAAGTCGCAACGTTTCGGTTCGTGATGAACCTTCTTCAGGCTAGCTTGTAAAAAGCGCATAAAAGTCCAAAAGAGAGAGTCCGGTGCAGATCGTGTGCCGTCCAAGAAGCGTCCATAAAGGTTGCCTGTGGGTTGGACCACCTTTCCCACAATGCCTAGGGTGACCGGGCTTTCGCACCAATCAGCGTCAAACATTTGTCCGTTCAAAAGTCTCCGGGCTCTGATTGGTCGCGCCCACCAATGCTGCTTTCACGGACCTCTTTTTAACAAACGGTGGAACTCAACATACATTAAATATGAAATATGATACATCACAGTCTCCCGTCATGTTTCTCACTCAACAAAAAGACAGTATCAGTCTGATAATACGCCGTTTCTGTATAAAAAAAAGTTCAAGTAGTCCAATAAGGCGTCCTAGTGAGTGTACAACATATCGGTCTGGTAAATACATTTTGATAGTAACAACAACAATAATTTTGTGGAATATTGTCCCTCCCAATAAAGGGGTAAAGAAACAACCACAGTAAAGATTGAAGAACATAAGTATACAAGTATACAATATTCACTCCATAAACATTATTGTTCTGACCTTCTGACCCCCGCACAGTTTTAAAAGTCAGGACATAATTAATTGTGTTTATCACTTTCCTTCTAGGGCATGGCAGTGAGGGGCCCCGGAGACATCCAAGCGAGTGATCAGGCGGCGCGGGCTGGTTAGGGGAAATCAAGTTTGGGAGCTCGGTCCCCGAAGGGGGCCGGGCTCCGGTGCACAGACCATACCTGCTCTCATCTCAGGTGTCCAGGGCCCGCCCAGCATGACCCAGAGGAAGTTTGAAATGAAACCCCGTGGATGGGGTTAGAGAGGTGAGGGAAGGAGGGATAAGGAAGGGTAATGGGAGGTTAGGATTAGTGTCCAAGTCCAGCCCATCATAGTGTCCCCTGAGGTTGGGGTTAGGGCCCATTTGTAGGGTGGGGGGATAATGCAGCCCCCATGTCCAATTAGGGATTAGAGTGGTTAGGTTTAGGGCCAGAATTGGGTTTTGCATAGGGTCCGCTAAGGTTAGGTTTAGGGCCAGATTCGGGGGTGGGATGCTCCCCAGTTATATTTCAAAAGGAACTGAGATGTACAGTATCAGAGGCAGTAGTGATAATTGAGAACAATGAAATAGTAACTATATACAGTCAGTGGGATTAAAATCTTCTAAATCCCTTTTCATTGAGGCCCTTTGGATAAATTGTGTCTAATTTGGCGATCCAAATCCTCTCAGCCCTCCTTCTCTGTTGTGTTGTCCACCTCGGATTCACCTCGATTGCCGTCGCTGTGACCGATTCCCAACCATGCAATAAAAAGTGTTTTACCAGGTAGGTGTGAGTGTTCTTTTTCTGTATAATATTGTACCTGTGTTGGGTGAATCTGATCAACAGCGTGTTTCCTGTTTCTCCCACATACTGGATGCCACATCTCTTACATGTTATCAAATATATACAGTTCTTGGATCTCGGGGTCCCTTTGCACAGTGACAGAAAAACATGACCATTGAAATGGCTGCGCACTAGTTTGCGATGCCGGAAAAATTGCCCCTGGTCTCTGCGCCTAGGCACAGAGGGAGGCGAGACCTGTGCTCTAATAAGGAGATCACCTAGGTTCTTATGTCTCCTGAAAGCAGCAATTACCTTGTGATTATGAAGAGTCTGTACATTCTGAGCCAGTTTCTGGAAATTGTTTTTAATAGCTCTTACCATTTTACAGGTGCAAGGAGCATACGTGATGACCACTGGAAGTAGAGGGGAAACATTGATTGGTTTGGTATGTAAAAAGGATTTAAAGCATCTCCTTAAGAAAGACCAACAGTACCCCCTAGTGGAGAGAGCAGAGAACAAGATTTTAACCGCAGCTCCAAAATCAGTCCGTTGTGTGCAGATTCTGTGGAATCTTAGCAGTTGGGATTTGATTATTCCTGCAAAAGTATGTTTAGGATGAAAGCTTGTTTTGAATAGCAGGGCGTGTGTGTCTGTAGGTTT
>NW_027051863.1:0-33382 GCF_036321145.2 Pelmatolapia mariae
AAAAGAAAAACTGTGTTTTACTATAAACTATGAACAAACATGTGACTGAAGGTGAAGAGACATTAACAGGAACAGAGACAGAGCGCTAAACATTCTTTAAGATTTGGTTGAAAAGGTAGAATCTCGATAAATATGATCCCTTATATTTTAATTTGCTTTAAAGAAGCACATTTTATGTAATTACATTTTTTATTTTAAAAATAATGTATGTTGGGTAATACTAGTATTTCACTGGGTGACTGAAGACTTTTCAGAACCAAATAAAACGTCAGAGCAACAGTGAGCTGTGTTGTAGAAGCCTTTGAAACTTTCAGTGAACTTGAACCTGATTTTAGCCTCGGTGGTTTGGTACCCATGAGACGTTCTTAGAACCCCAATCAACACAAAATTGCTCCATTAGCAAACATGAATTGGTGAATGATTGAAATTGGGTTTGATTCAAGTCTTCCCTTTGTCTGGAAAGACGACTTTTCACCTTTCAACAAAAATATCTTTTTGGAGGGTTTGAATGATCATCATGGTCTATCCCACAAGACACCTGTGGATCCCTGACGCCTGGGGGGGGGGTGTTATGTTTCCATATTATTGGTTTTCCTAATTAATTAGTTTCATAAATAAAAAGCATATAGATAGTACGCCTTATGTGTTCCCTGTTTTTCCATGTATCTTTTTTTCTTCCTACGTTTTACATGAGAGAACAGACAACTGATGGCAGTTTAACATTTCTTTCACTGCCAACAGACAGTAATGACAAACTATTAAATGCCCCAACACTAACTTGAGTGGGGGACTGTGTGCAATAGGTTTGCTTTGCTGAGTATGTAGGCACAGCTATAATATTTAAATTTAAACTAAACTTCTTCTACTTTAAAGGCACTGTCGGTTTGACGTCTGCCATGTTCATCAGCGTCTGTCTGGAGTTAACATCCGTATCTATATTATATAAAAAGACATCAGGCAGAACAGAAAACAAGGCCACTTGGGAGTTCTAACCATACACGATTAAAAACCAAGCAGGAAGAGACTCCCACTGAGTGAATCAGATCATTAGTTCAGGCAGGCAAAGCCACATGAATCTGGTACAACTGATGTCCATCTACACAATGGGAAAATCACACAAAGGAGGATGTTATTTCAGCTGTTTTAGTCAAGCTGCAACACGTTTTCTGCAAGCTGTCGAAAAAGCCTCCACATGTTGGCTTGGTGGGTCAACATACTGCCAAATGGAAATTAAATGGAAATGCATATGGAATAACTACCTTATTTTTGACCCAGTCTAGTTGGTATTCGGTGTAATGAAACAATAGAGAGATGGGTTCTCAGCCATTTATCCTCCAGTTGGTTTGTTTTTTTCAACAGACAACCAAAAATAAAAAAAAACACTTGACACTTTCCAGCAACTCCACACAAGATAGTTACAAACAAGGCCAAAGTTGATCAGCGAGATCTCAGTAGAGACAAGGATTTGGTGCCTGATGGATATTTTTTTTTTTTTTTTTTTTAAACATTCACAAGACTTCTTATGTAACTATATAAAAACTAAATAAACCAGAATTTTAATATCACATATAAATTACATCTCGGTCTCTGAAAGTTCATTATCTGAGTCCTGAGTATTCAGTCTGACCTGGTTTATCTGCATCATTTTGCTGGTATTTTTTTATTTGGCCCATCAATTTTTTAAATCAGTCGGTTATTGTGCCGAGCGTTTATACGTTCTCTTTTGCCCAACAAGCACTGGGGCTCTTGCCAGCACACACACACATGTGTGTTTCTGATGGCAGAGCCCGTACTTGCCAGCTGTGCTTAGATGTATTGGGCTTTGTGTGTAGTGGACTGGGGGCTGATGTGTCTACACCTGCAGGTGGGAGCCTTCTAACTGCCAGCTGTAACAGCAGGGCCTCCCTAAAAGCTTTGTGTCTGTTTGGCTTTGGCCATGTAAGTGTGTAGAGTCTGAAGCTTTTACAGCACTGAAACAAAATGAGAAAAGAGAAAATGTTAATGACAGCTTAACAGAAATGTTTTACCATAAATAATCAGAGTAAAGCAAATGTGTCTAAAAGTACCTATGGCTTAACGGGATTAGAGAGCACCACATGTCCATTCACTTCACAAGCACCTTCTTCCTGATGCAACAAGAAGAACCTGTGGAAGTATTTCTCTGCTTGATGCTGAGTGCTGTCTTTAAGAAACCAAACCTGTTAGAGTGAAAGCTTCCAAACAGTTTTCTAGTTAGTCCCCACAAGCATTCGCTAGGACAAACAATTTATACCCATACCCTTTATTAGCTTCTTAATGAGGTTTGTGAGAATCCATATCTAACTTTGGATGGTAATAGTTGTGGAATAAAATTAGACTTGCATTGGATTTGTACTGGCGATGATGAATATAGCATGCTTTCATTTCCCTCTCTGATGATATTATCAGCTCTCAGTAGATCCAGAGACTTCCTTCCTGACGTGATTTTGGTGGACAGTGTCAGGAAGTACAGTTCACATCTCTTCCAGTGCTCCAATAGTTTACAACTACACTTTACCAAGGCCACACAAAACTCACTATTTGCAACATAGCAAAACATTTCTTTGCAGGATGTAGCTAAAGACATGTGCTTCTTCAATGTAGTGTACTCATGGCAGGTTATCTTGTCACCTGTACTGTTAATGATGGAGTAAACCAACCATACGTGTAGATATTTACTCACCAATCAAATCTAAAAATACCTGATGTTGCTGTGATCATAATTCTATATCACAAATTCAATGAGAAAGCAAATTTAATCCTCAGTGATGGCTATGCTGCAGTAAACAATCCAGCCTCACCCGCACTGAACACCTGTTTGGTATGAACTGAGCAGCGTTGCTTGCAAAATTTGCCAAAACCCAGGTTTGACTGTTTGTTCAAAACAACCCACACAGAATATGAATGTTTAACTATCATTACATCTGCAACTAGACGAACCAAGAGAAGACTCGTAGACTACCAGTCAAACGTTTTAGGATGTCTCATTGCACTCTGAAATGAAGGCACAGTACAAATAACCAGTTGGAGTTAAAAAAGAAATCATGGAATCAGTTTATAGACCAAATGTATTCTAAACTTTGATCAGAGTAGCCTCCTTTTGTCAGATATAACAGCTGAACACGTGGCATTCTTTCTCCAATAGAAATCAAATCTTCTCCCATATCTGTAGCAGAAGGTCCCATAAATGTGGACCTTGTAGGCTGCTTTGCTTTCACTCTTCTGTCCAGTTCATCCCAAACCAGCTCGATGGGGTTTAAGTCTGGAGACTGTGCTGGACACTCCATGTTTTCAAGCTCACCATCTTGTTCTTTGTTCCTGAGGAGGTTCTGGCACAGCTTGGACTGTTTGGGGTCATTATCCTGCTGTAGGATGAACCCCTGACCAACTAGCCTCATACCAGAGGGTCCTGCATGGAGCTGCAGAATGCTGTGGTAGCTGTTCTGGTTCAGGGAGCCTCTCACTCTGTACAAGTCACCGACCCTGGATCCAGCAAACAGCCCCAGACCATCACACTTCCTCCTCCATGTTGATGCCACACACTGTGGAACCATCCTTTACCTACTCCACGGCGTACAAAGATCCTGCGTGATGAAACGAAGAGTCCAAATGTTGATTCATTAGTCAATGATACCTTCTTCCAGTCTTCAGTAGTGCAATGGTGGTGTTTCATGGCCCAGACAAGCCTCTTTGTCTTATTCTGACGTCTGGCTTTCTTGCTGCAGCTCGTCCTGTCAAACCTGCAGCTCAAAGTCTTCTCCTCACAGCTGAAACTGAGACTTGCTCACTACGACCACTATTAAGCTGCTTGAAGCTGTTGTCCTGTGAGTCACCTATATCACAGCTGTTAACTCTGGTTCAGTTGTGTCTGTGGGTCTGCAGACTTCCTGTCACAGTTTCTGAGCCTTTGGATGCTGAAGGAAACTGGACTCACTGACACTTTGACTTTCTTTGCAGTCTCTGTCGGACAGACCGACATTTATAAGTGTTATGATGGTCTGTGTCTCTTCCACTGTTATTCTCGCCATGTTTGTATCAACACACTACAGTACAGTACTGTTCAGCTGATGCTGACGAGGGTATGGTACCACAGTGTGCTCCAACACTGCTTCATGCAGACAGAGGGGGAAGTAATCCAGACAAGTTGGAACACCTGTAGGAATTACTAGCACCAACTTTCAAGGCTGATCAAGCTCCATTACTGCAGAACAGCTTTGAATTGTTAACTCCTGTTGTGCTCCTTGAAAAAGGCCTTTTTGTATAATTCTGACGTGTACATTACTTTTCAGTTTTGGGTAACCTTACCTTTTTTTTTTTTTAACCTTTGGCAGTTTACCACTTACCTTTGTACCATTTCAACCTATTCACTGGACTTGAAACAGATGAACTGTGATAAATAACTGGAAAAATTGGGGTGTTTAAAGTTTTTTGACCAGTATTGAAACTAAATGAATAGGTACAGGTTTTGCCACAGAAGGATGTCCTTTACAGACAATTAACATTTAGTATGTATACATTATAAATGACTTAATTGAAATAATTATGTTCAGAACAGCACATTTAGGCTACGTTCACACTGCAGGCGAAAGCGCATCAAATCCGATTTTTTTGACCCTATGCGACCCGTATCCGATCATGCTATGACAGTGTGAACGGCACAAATCTGATATTTTCAAATCCGATCTGGGTCACTTTCGTATGTGGTACTGAATCCGATACATATCCGATGTTTTAGAAAGCGACTGCTGTTTGAACGGTCATGTCGCATTAAATCCGTCTTTTACATCACTGACACAAGACAGACGCCAATTATCAGCGACCGAGAAGACATCGCGAACGCTTCCTGGCCATCCAGTGTAGATGTTAGTGAAACTGTTGGGAAGACAACGTTGGAGAAACGTGAACATTTTATTTGTACTGTATAATCTGTAGATTCTGACAGAAATCTGCATCTATCCTTTGAAGCACCGCTCCTCTAAAACAGCAATAAGGATCATTATTAGGTTATCTACATTATTATATAAATAACAAAATAACTTAAAGCAAAAATTGGGAAACGTAAAGTCTGAAGTCTTTATATTAAGGCCATCAGTCAAACAATACTGTTGCTCTGGGTCTAAACAGAGCGCGTTGTGTGTGACATCTTTTGCGCATGCGGGCCGCTTTGAGGGTTCACACTGGAGAGCATTTGCTGTCACATTTTATTTGTAGTGTGAACAAGCAGACAAAAAAAAAAAATCGGATTTGATCAAAAAAATTGGAATTGAGCATTAAGACCTGCAGTGTGAACGTAGCCTTCAAGGGTCACAGTCTTTCGACCAAAATTGCCAAATAGGTCTTCAAATGTATATCTCTCCTTTGAACAGTAGCTAAACTGCCATCCACATTGTTGTCATCAAATTCCAGGTCTAAACTGCCCCCAAAGAATAATGAAGTTTTGGAAAGCTTTTCTATGGATCTGTTACCATTAACCATTATTTAGAAATATAAAAAGACTGAAAGACTTAGTAGAAGTGAAGAATTAAAATAAACAGGTAGTAATTTATGATTTCAAACTGTTTAAGCAAAAAAGAAAAAAAGACAGTGGTTATGTACCTATTGTTACTTAGTTTGAGGTGTATGCTCGCCTTGTTTATGACAGGGATCAGCTGGTGCTGCTGAAGCTGCACCTGGAAACAAAAAACATCTGCATAAAAATTGAAGGCGAATAGATTAAGACAGGAAAGGGACAGGTGAATAAGATATAGTGCTGCGTCTCCCTCCTGTTGTCATCAGCAGTGTGAGATTGCTGGGCCATAAGATGGATGGGTTAGAAGTTCTTGTAAATAATGGAGTGTAGTTTTATTGACTTCAGAAAGAAGTGGCTACAGCAAAAATATTCTTTTGTTAGACCTGACGGCTTTTAAATAGTTCAGTGAACAGAAATAAACATGAGAGCTGCACGAAGAAAAAATTCCAGTGCTTCCTACTTTGATATGGCACATATGGTAGTGACAGGATGTTTGCACAGAAGGACTCCTTTAAGAATCACGCATAGGGCCTCTGCTCTGTAACATAGTGAGAGGATTACACTGGTGGCCTTGAAGGCTTTCTCTGACATCTAACTACATTATGCTTACTTCTGCAGCAGGTCAACAATCTGAGCTCTAGGGAATGAACCAAATATTTTAAGTACAACAATGCTCCCAGTAGGTGGACAGCCTCAGAATTAAAAGGGATAACAACCTGTAAAGATCTGCTTTACATCCAAGATCTGCACCTCGTCTCGGTAGGCTGTCTAATCCCTCTCAGTTATAAGGCCCATGAAAGTAGTACTGTTGGCAAATTATAGAAGTTGGTGCAGTGACAGTGCAGTCATGAGTACAAAACAAGTTCGTAGCTGTGTGTACGGCACCTAGCATCAGGGTGGAGGAGCTTGTGTTACCAGTTTTCACCCTCTAGACAGTGTGAAGGGAAATCTTTTATCCAGGCAAAGACTTGTAACAGAGTCCAGGGAAGCCATTTCATTTATATGGGTGTCCGGGATGATTGTACTGAAAGCAGAGCTGTAGTCTACGAAGAGCATTGTGACTGCAGTCTGTGGGAGCTCTAAGTGGCTTAGAGTGGTATGGAAGGCCATCATCAGTGGATCTGTTTGTTCTGTATGGAAACTGATGGGATTCAAAGTCAGGATGGAGGCGGATAGATGTTGTGACCAAGCTTCTTGAAACACTTTGGTATTAGTACAATGAGCCTGCAGTCACTCAAATGGCTGCTGTGTAAGTTTTTGTGGCATGGGGATTAGACCGGGTACTTCACCTCAACTTTTTACAGAGGCACCATTGAAAACATCCTGACACAAAGTTTGACGTCTTGGTTTCTCAGCTGCAAGTCCTGTGAGAAGCTTCAACTCAATAGGATTGTTAAGACTGCCAGGAGTATTGTTGGTGCCCCTCTCTCATCTCTGGAGAAGAACTACAAACAGCGCTGCACACGCAGAGCTATCTCCATCATCAGAGACCTCCACCACCCCTCTCATGGTCTGTTCTCACTCCTGCTGTCTGGCAAGAGGTACAGGAGCATCAGCTGCAGAACCAGGATCAGGAACCAGGATGCTGGAAGGGTTCTTTGCACCATGAGAGTGATAAACGGACTGTGCCCCCTCCCCACCCACACAGCTATTCACAAAGCTAGACTGTAAAATCAACAAGCGGACTGTGTTGCCCCTATCCACACACACACACATACACTATACTCCCCAGATACACACTACCTAATTTAACCACCCCCTTCTTTGAAAGGACTGCTGCCATCTACCTGAATGAGCCGGACTTGATCTTGTTTTAGAACTTAGATTTTATGTTATTTATCCATGCCTATTGTTGCAATTTATTACTGCCTTTTTACTGCTCTTTTTAAACTGTGAGAAACAGTATTTCGATTCAGGCTGGGTAACACCATAAACTTCTCGAGTCTTGTAAACTTCTTGAGGCACGCCGTCGGGTTGATGGGGCTTTGTCTCATGATCTGAAGGCAGAGTTGTGGACTGTCAGATGTAAACTTCACCTGTCATTTATGGTTAACATGGATGTGCTCGTCAACTATGACACCGTCATGACCTGACGTATGAAAGTGCAGCATGATTGCTCTCCTGAGGGGGGAGTATAGGCTGGGATGAGCACAAGTAAAACCATCCAGTAAGCATGCTTCAGGACGGAACAGACCAGCTCCAGTGTGTTACTTCCTCTGGTGGAAAGTTTGACGAGGACTGTTTTTAAGTCATCAGCAACTATCAGAGCTCCCTCAGGCTGGGTTTGCTGTAGTGTTTGGACAGTGTCATGTTGGTGAGCAGGAACAACATTAACTATGATAATGTAGCATCTGTGATGATTTTAGCTCCATCTTTCACAGCATTTAAATCACAGCAAGAGTGTTTCAGAAGTTAGCCTGCAGCAGCTCTTATATTCTGAAACATCGACAAGCTTCCCTGTGCTCTGTATCTGACGTCTTGCCCTCCTTATCTGCTCTGTGCAGCTGCAGTTGATGTAACTTGCAGAAAAAAGTAAACAAATAAATAAAATCTGGTTTAATTTTAGTAACGTGGAACAGGATATGTATTGGACTTGCAAGCAGCTGGGTCAGATATGAAACACAATGAGGTGAAACACAACATAGCTGCACCTGTTACCTGTGGGGCTGCGTCCATCCCAGGGAGTTTACAAATGACATCTTTTGTGCCGTTTAAATTCTTCTCTCTGCCATCAAGACAATGTCATGCAGATATTTACCAAAATATTCAGAATTATTACCCCTACTGCGTTCTTGCATTGTACTGTATTGGCGTATATGAGTGTGTAGTTATATGTAAACAGCTACATAAAAACAAGCTCATGTAAGAAATAATAAAGTCCTTCTCTGTCTGATGCATTAGCTATGTACTCTTGCAGGTGACAAAGAAAGTTTAAGTGAAGTCATTTTTTTCCATTCAAGAATAAAACCAGAATATTCAAGTTGGCCCAAAGCTCTACAACTTCCACAGGGGCCCGTCTGGCTCTGGTTCTTCTACTCTGTAATGGAGCCCAGGGGTTCCATTACCCTCACTTGCATTTTATTAATTAACTGACTGATTGGTATTTAAAAAAAATGAAAAACACATTGGCTGATAGTTATTGTTTATTAGGTTTATTTGGGTTAATATATAAGTGACTGCTCATGAAAGGTAAAAAGACAGGGCCATCTTACCTGTGTCAGGAAAAGAACCTGAGTTACAGCTGTTCACATTTGTCTGTAACCTAAATTCTTTGTTCATGTAAAAAAGAGAAATGGTAACAGTACTCACGTTTCATGGCTGCTTTTCTTGCAAGATGTGGAGCAAAAGAGCAAAAGCAGCTCAATCACCTGCTTATGAGCTCCTGGAGCAAACCAATGTGCCAGGCTAGGGGAGTGTGGTTAAGGTGTTTTAATGCATGTAGAAGTGGTTGAAGTTTATATGTTATTGAGTTATTTATAGGACTTGTTACAAATCTGAATATGTCTATGATGTGTTTTATTGTGGTTGATGTTTTCTCATGGGGAGCTTTATGTTTTCATTTGGTTTGCTGACCCCCAGACTTGGGCTATTCCAGATGCTCACCTGAATCAGGTAGAGTATAAAAGAAAGCCATTTGTTTTCAGAGGGGTTGGAGTCTTTGCTGTGTGTTGGTCTGGCAACATGTGTTCTCTTTAATAAAGCCTTCCATTTGATGGATACAGTTTACCCCAGTCTTGTGCCAGTTTTGTGGAAGTGACCCATGACTGCTGGCCAAACTGATATACTCTGATGATTTCTGCCTTTCACATTTAGCTACTGTGGGCAAAAAGACAGCCTGGTTGAAGGAAGACTTCATTGTACTCCCTGCACTCTTGTCCATCACAGACACTGGCAAAGCTTTAGGCAATAAAACCAAGACAAATGTAAATGCATTCTAAGAAGGCCAGAGGCTGAACACTAACTCAAACTGTTTTGTGACTCCATAGAGAATTAATATCCACCCAATAAAAAAGCTAATCATCTAATAAAGCAACAGACCAGCGTTTGATTTATTGGTTCAATAAAATGCTCAAACTCTGCAGTAAACAAAGTAAACACAGTGTGTATAAATGGCTGTGAGCTCGTTGTGCTGGTGATGTACTGTTTCTGTGTGTTGGATATATAAACCCTGATCAGTTTTTTAAAATACAGACTGCTGCTTCTCTTCCAAGCCATTACAGAGTGACCTTTTTGAAAGCAAATATGGTTGGATAATAACAGGTCAATGATGACTTATCTCTTCAGTCACAACACTGCTCTTTTCATAACACAAATGAGTCAGCTAAAACGGTGAAATGACTTAAAGATAAATGATTCATATTCTGATGATGTATGTTTGGGGGTGTTGCAGACAGTAGATGTGAAGTTATATCTATTAAGATTATGTGTTTTAATGAGCCCGGGTCCCTGGTTGACAAAGTCTATCTTTCATTTTGATGCCAGGGCTGGTTTCACTGAAGCTGGACTGCAAACAGACGGCAGCTCGATACAAGATTAACGTGAATTCCCAAGTTATTATGGCAAAACTAGTTTCCAGCACTAATGGCTGTGTTCTGCCTCCAAAGTGCCCTTGAGTTCTTTGATCAATGGAAATTAAAAACACAGCTGATTAATGGTCTGAAATGACCATTTTCCCCAATAATAATCTCCCACAGCTTTTATCAAAGGAAAAATAAGGATATGTTTATTTGCATGTACTTAAATTATATGATGATAGGCTACGATGGATGCTTTGTGTCTCGTGAGTTGTGGGCTGGGACCACCATAGACTAGTTGGGATTGGGTGAGTGTGGAAGCTGGGACAGAGTGCATTGTGCTGCTAAGTGGAACCCTCAGGGGACGCCTAATGGTTTGAGTGCTAAGTAATCAGCAAACGCTCGTACGTTTGGTTAGCGATCTGCATTCATGACGGGACGATTGCAAAGCACAGGCAGAAATATTTGGTAATCAGTATTAATTCAATACATCAGTTGAATTTCACTCATGAAAACAGGAACCCAAACTTGTTGCAGTGTCTGTAACATACAGTAGGCGTGTCACAAATGTCACCCCAAAAGCCACCAACAGCACAAACACACTGGAAAGCTCCAGTTCAGCGAGTCGAATTAGCCGAGGTGAGGGTGAGGTGCTGTGAACACAATCAGTGATGCCACTGACTATAACAGGGGTGGGCAACTCCAGGCCTCGAGGGCCGGTGTCCCGCAGGTTTCAGATGATCTTCTTCTGTCAAGTTTAACGGCAGCTTGCATCCAAAATTGTTGCACCCATCACACAACCCAGTCGGATGTTTCCTATCCTAAAAAGAGTACCATTTAAAAAGCAGTGGCCTGTTCGTATTCTACTGATAATAACCTCCTGTCTCTTTAATCTGCCACTCCTCTTAGCTTCTATTGTGTTTTGCACCCTATATAAATGTCTCCCTTTTGTTTCAGTATCCCATGCCATTTGCCAGAAGTGCCTACTATCTGTCCAAACTATACTTTTCCCTTCAGATTTTGACAGTGGTATCTGTACATCTATCTCGACTTTTTTAACAGCTGCTTTGGCCAACCTATCTGCTCTCATTACCCAGAATACCCACATGAGCCGGAGTCCACATTATTACTACATGTTTATTTTGGTCAGACAGTCTATGATGAGCAAAAAGAACGTCATACAAAATCTGCTGATGGGTAGTTGTGTTTCCTTGTTCAATACTTAATAATGCTGACAATGAATCACTACATATCAGTACTTTTGAGACTCTGCTGTCTTCCACCCATTCTAGAGCCAACAGTATGGCATACAATTCAACTGCATATACACCCAGACGAGTTGACGTTCTTTTCGCAATCTTGATATTTAACTCTGGAATTACCACTGCTACACTAGTTGCTTCAGTCTTAGGATCTTTTGACCCATCTGTGTAAACCGGTAAAAATTCACTGTATTTGCTCTCCAATCTGTTATAAATTTTTTGACAAATATCTGTGGTCAATTTCCTCTTCTTAGTATCCGTTAATGATCTGTCTACGTTAATGTATTTCAATGTCCATATGGGTCGTAAAGGCCACAACACTGTCTGATTGAAGTCTTTGTCATACACTTTAAAGGTTCTCGCTCTATCATCCCCAACCCACCCAAAACTATTTTTACAAACCTTTCCTCTTTCCCAACAAGTCCCTAACACTTTCTTAACAGGATGGTTTTCGTCATGACCTTTCAAATTTATCCAATAATTAACCATCAGCTGTTGCCTTCGGTTTCAGATGATGATCCAACACAGCTGATTTAAATGGCAAGACTGTAAGTCCAGGGTTGGGCAATTCCAGGCCCTGAGGGCCGGTGTCCTGCAGGCTTTAGATCTCACCTTGAATCACATGATTAGTTCATTACCAGGCCTCTGGAGAACTTCAGGACATGTTGAGGAGCTAATTTAGCCATTTAAATCAGCTGTGTTGGTTCAAGGACACATCTAAAACCTGCAGGGACACCGGCCCACGGGGCCTGGAATTGCCCACCCCTGGCTTACAGTCTTGATAACTTAAGACTGAAACCCCAAAACACGCCTGCCCTTACTGCAGCTGTGGCTCTCACTGATTCCATTTCAGGCCATTGGTGATGAAGCTGAAGCAAGACTCTTGAGTTCAAGCTGTGGGTGTTGCAGCTTGGTTTACATCCAGTCGTGTAACACTTACAGCAGACAGATTTTACTGCTATGCTGTATTTAAAAAGAGTTCCAAAGGTTTTCAATGATATCAAATATGGCATGGGAGCTAAGAGCAATATGTAGATAACAAATGACTGAAGGCATCTTAATCTGGCTGTGCCATGGCAAAACACTGCCTCAGGTCTGTGCATATCTCTTAGTGTACACATGCCAAGGCACAAATGAAGCATTAGAATTCACAGGCTGAAAATATACCCATGACAGTGACACTGATTGGGTTGTTTACTTCACTTTGAAGCCTTTTAATGGTAAAATCAACTCCATCTCGATATGAAACTGTTCCAGTACACGCTTGCTAAAATTCCGTTCACTTCACACACAAACGTGGGATGCTTGTCACCACTTCCTGATACTCCACTCATTCTTAACAGTTTACATAACTGTCTGCAACTGGTGCAGTGCTACCTCCAGGGGTCACAAAATCCACCTTGCACCTCCTAGACACTCGAAACTTCCAGGAGGTTCTTTAAGCCAAGTGGGCACTTTGTCAAACCTGCAGAAGTATTAAAAGGATTGTTGTGTGCTGTGAAATATGCAGCTCTGCAGATTCTCTCACACATACATTTTGTCTGTACAAGTTTCTTAAAAAATACACCTTTGTGTTCAACAGGTCATGGGTGAACAGGTGGATGCTTACAGGTTAACAAAGTCCTAACCATAGATGGGTTGACAATAACTGTGGAATTTGAGACGGCCATATCTAACAACAAATCAAATAAAGACATTTGGGTATCAATAAAGTTTGATTGTATCTTTTTCCAAAATTAAGTCTTAAAATTACTTATTTCATCTTAGTGATAAGCCACGCGTTCTTTTTAGTGTTAACAACCGAAACAAGCAATGAATCATCGTGATAAAATGTGTCAATTCTCCATGATGAATTCATTTAATGGACAATTAAGGATTCATTTTCTGACATTCTCTCAAGTGATTAACGAAGTTTGAGAAAGTGTGATTGTCAGCTTGCAAAGTGGTTTCACCATCGCTAAATTAGGACAGAAAATCTCATTAGTGTTGTTTTAAAGTGATAAAATACATTTTCTTTCTTTCTGGCTTTGTTATCATAATTACTCCATACACTCATTAGCAGTACTCCCAATGCCAATTCTATTGATTGGCATTTTTCCTACCTCATGCATTGTTGAATATTTCATGGGATAAGGATAAAATCCTCCCACTTTGACCTTATCAGTTAGATTTTTCCCTTTTCTAGTGTATCTCCTACACAGCAGACACTCCAAACACTACTGTTGCCATTTCCACACCATTTTGATACTGTTCAGTATTTAGATTAACACATTTGTTGAATGGCTACAGGTGTCACTTGGTGTCTATCACAACAAGTGACCATTAGGTGTTACTCACCCTGAGAAGTTGTGCAGATTTTGACAATAAATGTCAGAACTGTTTGATTTGTGATGGTCACAAGTTCTTATTTTAGCACCAAGATCACAGAAAATTTGTACTTTTGAAGGAAATTACTGACCATCATATACAGTGATCTCAGTAATTGCTACATTATTTGAGATTATACACCAATCCAAGCATTACATTATGAACACTGACAGGTAAAGTGAATACCCCTGATAATCTCTGCATCATGGCAGGAAGGATTCTAGCAGGAAGGATGTATTTGAGAATAGAAGGTCAGCTTCCTCCCTTTGTCCATTTTTCCTGCTTCTAAAACATCAACTGAGTGTAAAGACTGAACAGACAGAACTGCAGCTCTTGTCAGGTGCTCCCAGTCTGCAGTGGTCAGTTTTTATCCAAAGTGTAGGCAGGAACAGCGGTGACCCAGAGACATTGTCAGCAGACTCGATGATACGCACAGAAGGGCAAAGGCTGACCTGTGTGGTCCGATCCAGCCAACAAGCTACTGTAACTCAAAAAGCTGAAAAAAGTTGATGCTGGTTCTGATAAAAGGTGTCAGAACACACACTGTTTGTTGTATATGCAGCTGCAGGGCCAGGGATGGGTGCCCATGCTGACCCCTGTCCACTGCCAAAAGCATTCATTCCTTCTATTTCACAAATGTTTATAGCCTGCAACCCTACACACTTCAGTTTATACACCTTTGGCCAACTTATTGACACACCTGAATTCAATGACTTTGGTGGGTGACTGAATAGTTTTGGCAATAAAGACTGGAAGCTGTGGCCCAGTGCCTTTGTCCATACAGTGTACATTAAATGTACATTACATCTTCATTTCTGTAGTAGTGGTAGAATGCACAGGGGTCCGAATTAACATTTAAAAAAATCGAATGACTCCATGAAGGTAAATCCAGGAAGGAAACTGACTCATGCACACAAATGTGTTGCATGAGTCATTGTTACAAATGACTTGTTTCTTACCATAGTGAACTGTGAGCACTGTGGAATACAAAAGAGTGTTTAAGTATTTGTTTATCATATTAAAATAAAATAAAAAGATGTACTTTTGCATGAGCTCCATATTCCCAACATTCCCTGCTGAACCCTGAGTATAAATTATGTAACAGCGTAAATCACCGACATCTTTAGCAGCTGCATTTAGCCACCTGTTGCTTAAATTCCCCTAGTCTTCTTAGAGACGTGCATCAATCCACCAAAGTCTGCAGGTAATATTTGCATGTTGCACAAACATAACAGAGAACTATTGAAATTTTATTCATGATTGATTCTTTAAATGGCACTTTGGCCTACGCATGTCAACCACAACACAGAAATCAGTCAGTCAGCCTTATCTGGCTTGCAGCAGGTTTGAGTTAGTGCGACTCCTCACTGCTCAAAAGAATGAATAAGAGTTATGATCAGCACTGGAGCTGGCTTCTCTTCACCTGCTACCTCTGACATGCAAATATTGCGCTATCACGGAGAATAACATGAAAAAAACACCTACCACCTTAGAAAGGTTGATCTGTTCATTAGTTTATTGTTTTTATTAAAAAAAAACAAACAATTAACAAATAATAAGAACATTAGACCTAATTAGAAATGAATATAATTAATTAATATCATAATCTTAAGTTAGGTATGAACTTTATGTTGCAACCAGAGAAGTTTCCCTCTGCTGGTTATTAGAAAACTGTAAGTTTAAAGCATTAGTTTATTTTCTCCACTAGCAGACACATTCTAATGTAGTGAGTGAGCATTTGTTTTGACAGCTTGGTGTTTTGTGTCAGATGGTCCTTACAAATATAACTGAAGAACCTGAAGCCCAGATCGTCGTCTTTTTTGCGGCTTCAGTTTGAGATTTACTTTGAACATAAGTCATGTAAAAGTCATTACTGCTGCAGCTCTGAACTTCTTTTCAGTTGCATTAATTCTAAGAGCAGATCAGGTTGATGTCTGATGGATGAGGGACCCACTGGTATAACACAAAGTATATTCCCAGCTAGACATACACAGCTGGTGGCTATTTGCTTGTGTGCTCACATACACCAATAAACAAGTCCTCGAGGGGAGAGCATCTAAATTGCTTCGTAGAACAGATGGCATAGAAGCCTTAGATTGTTTTGCTACTTTTCAACATATCTGTCCTCTCGCCTCCATCTTTTACTTCTTTACTCTCTCAATCAACTTTAGGCTTTCATCTTTTCATCGCTTTCTCTTTTGCACACCGTTAGTTCCCTCCGTTCCCCAAGCAGCAAATGATCTGACATGATTATTGAAGGCATTTCCTTAAGAGAGAAGAGAACTGAGTGGAGCTCGGGGATATTTGTTTTCAAAAGGCATCTCTTTCATACTTCAGGGAAAATGAAGAAGAGGGAGAGAATGATGAAGACAGAGATTGTGCAAGTGATAGAGGAAAGGTGCAAGTATATTAAAGTCAGGGAGAGAAGGAGAACATGAAGATGGACATGATAATTAGCTAAAAGCAATGTCAGAGTCTCTGTAGAAGGAAGTGTGCACACCTCTGAGATGTTTGTTTTCTAAAGTTTACCTCTGAGCTTTAGGGAAGCAGGAGGGGAGGAGCAGTGAAGGGAAAAGTGAGGATGAGTTAACGAAGTGGACAGCCTGATGCATACTTCAAAGTCACTGCAAAAATGGTGCAGGGTCAAATTTATGAAGCGTTTCAGAGCCCTGCAGTGGAAGTTGATATAAGAGTAAATCTTAATAGCGCAGAGTGACTTCAGACTTGCTTCTGAATGTTACTGTCGGTCAAAATTAACAGGACATATTGTGGTTTTCTGGGTGTTTGTGGCTTGAACCCAGTTCCAAAAACGTTGGGAAACTGTTGTACCATATAAATAAAAACAGAACACACTGATGTTCAAATCTCATAAACACATATTTTAGTCACGATGCAAAACAGAAAACAGGTCAAAGGTTTAAAATGAGAATGTGTACCATTTCACCAAAAATCCTTGTTTTGAATTTGTTCGAAGCAACATCTGTCAAAAAAGATGCTGGAAAAGTAGGTGGGGCTAATAAGATGAAGCTGAAGGAACAGGCTAACTGGGAACAGGCCAGTAACGTGACTGGGTGTAAAAAGCACATCTTTGAGAGGCAGAGGCAGAGTTTCTACAAGGGAACGATGAGTCTGGAGACATATGTATCTGCAAGGGACCGTCCCAAAATATTGGACCCCTTTGATAACCAGACACTCAGGGAGCTCGGCGTAAAAACAAGCACGACTGTGTCATGGAAATCAGTGCATGGGCTCAGGACACAGCTCGCACAGCTCACAGTGCCAGCTACAAATGCAGGTTAATGCAGGTTGATCCAGAAACACTGCTTGAGTTCATTTAAAATATCCAGAGAAGATAGTAAAGTGTAAAACTGTTCTGTGGTATCACAAATCAAAATCTGAAATTCTTTTTGGAAACCATGGACCCTGGATCCTCTGGACTGAAGAGCAGAGGGGCTTTCTGACAGGCACTATATTACCAAAAGCATTCGCTCACCTTCCTTCAGTCATAAAAGACTTTGTTCAACATCCTGTTCTTAATGCACAGGGTTAAATATGATGTCGGCCCACCCTTTGTGGGAACAGTTTGGGGACCTTTGCTGTTATTTCTGCAAAGCCGGGAGCTCGGTTTGCTGACGTGTTGAGAGTTTCACTTGAACTTTCTTACCTGAAAAACAACCCCACACCAAATTTAACACTTGGCACACTGCAGTCACACAAGTACTGTTCTCCGAGCAACTTGCAAACCCAGACTTGACAGACTTGACTACAAGGTTTAGCTGTCCCGTTTTAGTATTTCATGAAACTGATCATGGCACCTGTTAGTGGGTGGGACATATTAGGGAGCCAGTGAACATTTTATCCTGATAGTTGTTAGAAAGAAGGAAAAATGGGCAAGTGTAAGGATTTGAGTGACTTTGACAGGGCAAACTGTGATGGCTAGATGACAAACAGAGAAAAATACTGAACCTACATATTTACTCCCCAGTGAAGCTCAACAGAGAAAGACTTAAGACGGCCTAAAGACTTTGAGCTCTGTGTACTGCTATTAAGAGGCTCTAAAGGGATTTCCAAGCATTATGACATCATTTCCCAGAGAACCAAATGGTCAGTAGGAGGTGGTTTTGTTTTCTAAAACTACCCTGGCAATATTCTCCAATAAGAAGTGAAGCACTTTTAAAAACCAAGAGTTAACCCTGGAGTTGCCTTGCTAAGTGTCAGGTACAGGTCTTAGTCCTTCAGTTGTTTATTACTCTCTCCTTGTTTCCTGTCTACTCCTACGATCTGCTGTACCATCTGATAAACTGAATAGGCACAAGATTGTTCTTTGTCTGTTTCAATCTGAAGGCAACAAGAAGCTTCAGTGTATTTCAAAAACCTCGCTTATCCCCAAATTCAGTAACAGCTGCAAAATTGTAGGACATGAATGAACAATCATGCTTTCTATGGATGTTTTCTCAGGCAGATTCACAACAGCTCCAGGGGTTTGTCAATAAAAATCTGTCTTCCTGTGGTATCTTAAAGCTTATTTCCTGGCAGAAACTCCAAATAGGTTACAAAATCTCTGAATGTCGTGTAAATGACAGGATATCCTGGAGCAGAAAATATAAAGATTAAAATGCCTTCACCTGCTAAACATTTAGCCACAATTTCTACCAGTTTGAGCACATGTGTATTCTAGCATATGTGCTCAAAGTGTTTGTGTAAAGCTGGCAAACCTGCACTGTCCTAAAACAACTCCTGAAAAATATTTTTCATGCTTGATTTCTTTCTTTCACTAAATCTGTTTATTTCCTCCACTCAACAGATGGAAAAGATCATTTGCAGTTTACTTTGTGACATTTTAAATGTTTTCAATTTACATGAGCTGGGTTGGAAACTCGGTTTAGACGACAGTAGAGATCTGGGGAAAGAAAGCGTGGGAGTGATGCTCAAACACACACATACAAACAGGTTGGGGATGAGGCATTTTTACATGCTCATGTTCCCCGAAATAAGGATTTATAAGAGGGCAATATCCTCCTCTTTGCCCTGCCTTGTATTTCATCTCTCCTCAGCGAGCTGGATTTATAGCTCCAGCACAAACTTGCAATAAAATAAATATTACACTCTATCTAACGAAAGTGGTGTGGGGGGGCTGGGTGGAGAGCTGTAGACTCCAGCTAGCAGCTGATTTACAGCTCCAATACAGCTGTAATGCGGTAAAATCTAACGTCTGTCTGTGGAAGGTGTCTCATTGATGGTTTAACTGATTCCACTGCAGACTGTGAAGAGAGATACAACTTCCAAAATAATTGTTTCTGAATAGCTCATTATCAACGCTGCTTCATACAATAGAAATCAGTGTATGGAGTAGAAACACTGAGGTGACACATCTAATGGTATCTAACTCCTGTAGCACCTTCTCCACTCCTCATATGGTAAAGAAATACTAGAGTCATTCTAACTGTAATCAGCAACGTTCTCACATGTCTTTGGATGGATCGTGAGTCTTCAGATGAAATCAGCTCTGCTCTACAGCAGTGGTCTCCAACCTTTTCTGCACCACGGACGGTTTAATGTCAGACAATATTTTCACGGACCGGCCTTTAAGCTGTCGCAGATAAATACAACAAAATAAAATGATACGACCGAGACACAAACTGTGGTATTTTGTAAATACAATAATAAACGTGAATTCACTGTGTAATTGTGTAACTGTATTAGCAGCGTCCTCCTGAAAATGCACCAACAACATTGAGAGTAACATCCTCCTCTCTGCCCCTTAATGCTCTCTGGTTGCTATGGTAACACGTAAATATTTCTTTCACAATAAGACACACAACTACAACATCGGAAAGACCCAGGGGAGCTCAGTTAACGATCAAAACCCTGAAAACCATAAATTTCACACCCGAGCCTCAACTCTCACGGCCCGGTACCATACTGGTCCATGACCCGGGGGTTGGGGACCGCGGCTCTACAACATGGGTTCACGATACAAAGCCAAGTGCCCGTTAATTATTACAGTCTTACACAGTTGGGTAAGACTACCTTTATTCTGAACAAGTACTTGGAAATTGCACTTTCATATTGAGATGGTGCAATTAAAGCTGTCAGACTGGGCCTCTTGGTCTGATTAGAATCTGTCATTGGAAATGTTGAGCAGAATGGAACGCCTTCTAAACGAATAAAAGTAATTCTCTGACTTGTACAATAATCTTCCCATGACATAATAACCTTCCAGTACACATCCCTGCATCCTGATCAGTGACTTGAGAATGCAGGCTGTCAGCAGCAGGAGGGCATGTCTTCCAGACGATGGGATGGAATTGGGCATTCTTGTCAGGAGAGGCTTCACTCTTTCGTCTGATGATGCCGTCACAAACAACGTGATGTGAAGCTGAATTAAATAACTTCAACATATTGACAAGGCCACCTTCTGTCTGCACTTGGGCTATAAAGCATGTACAGACAATACTGATCTGATGGATTTTTAGATGAATGAATCATCAGTTGCTTGATGTTTAGCATCCTCTGGATGCCAACTACAGTGAAACAAGCTCTAAGAACTGTGGCGCTGCAGAAGTCCGGTTACTGCTGTCACGTCTCTCTGAATGAAACTAAAGTTTATGCCCTGTGTGCAGTCAGGACCTGTCATCTATCACTGTGTTAAAGGGACATCATACACAGTTCTTTCAACATTAAAACTCAAAAACATACATGTTGTGCTTTTATATAATGTCAGTGGTATGTTGATGGTTTGCACCATCAACATATTCAAAAAAGTCAAATTAAAGTCAGATTGTAGCTCTACCTTCACAAAACTTCTTCTTTGGCTGCTCCCTTTAGGGGTCACACATCTGTCTTCATCACACTCTAGCTCGAGCATCCTCTTCTGTCACACCGACCCTTAATGTTCTCCTTCACTACATCCACGACTCTTCTCTGTCTGCCACTTTTCCTTCTGCTTGGCAGCTGCATATACAACATCTTTTGTCTAATATGTGTAATATAGTTTCAGACGTATCGATCTGAAATGAAGACTAGACTAAGGCTGTAATTGGAGATCTTTTTGTTGTGATTTGTAGATGGTAAGCAACAGTTAATGTCTTCTTTACGGTTTTTACTGCAGTGTGTTTTTGTATAAAATATCATAGCAGCGATGTTCATACAAATATTAAATTAAATGTTTTTTTTAAATTTGTGTTGCATTGTGCTTTATAATACGGCAAACATGACTGCAGCAGACTGGACTTTTAAAGAATTAACACATATCATTATTCATTTACCTTTAATTGCAACCATTTAAACCCAGTAATAAAAATAGACCAAGAAGGTTTTGAAAACCTAAAGCCTAATGAAAAAAGACAAGGTTAACTCTGCTAACTGTAACATCAAGTTAAAAATGCTCCATTACTGACAAAGAATAAGCTCTTAAAGAGGCCTCACAGTCTGCTGAATAATCACTCAGGCTGAAACACACTTAATCAGGACTGTCTCAGTCTCTGCTCTCACATAAATCAGGCCTCGTTCCAGAAAGCAGCCTTTAACAAACTATGACCCTGCCCATTTCAAACTACAGCAACACTGATAATGTTCAACTGATGAAAATAAGCAATAAAAAGCAACAATATCCTGACAGTTTTCTATTTAGCTATAACTGAGTGAAATGCAGAGTAGAGTGTTTGTTACAATGAAAAAATATTTGCCCCCATCACTACACTGCGTAAAGGCTCATTTAAACCATGGAGGCCGTGCTCTCAAAAACTGTAACAGATCGAACTTCGTCTGTGCAGCTGATTTAAGAAATAAGTGCTTAGAGTTAAATGGCGCCATCTTCTGTCAGTACAGAACGATACGTCACCGTGTTCTGGTTGATAGATTTACATTAGACTTTGTTAGCTAACTAGTAACAGAACCAATAACTCAGTGGAAAGTAAGTACACTAAAATAAAAATCAGCCCAAGGGGATCACTTGGTACTGCCCCTGGCTGTAACACTGAGTTTCATGTCACCATGGACATGCTGTCCACTTTTACTCTCAGTCTCTTAAGCAGTAAGAGGTCCTTGTTGTTTGGCTAGCAGCACAATCAGCTGATGCAATCAGCGACAGCAGTGGTTCTATGCAGTAACACAATCGTTTTCAAGCACATCTAAACAGTCTTACTACATGCAATAACGCCACAAACGTATGTGTTTTACCAAAGCACGATCAGGAATCCATTAGCACATCTGCAGGAAAAAAAGGCTGATAAATGTGATGGCAGAAAAAAAGCCTGCAGGCTCCAGAGAGAGGCCACACTTTTCCAATTACTTCATTTTAGAAGTGAGAAAAAAGCAAAAACCCAAATATAAGTGAAGTCTAATGAGCTTGTCTGTTGGGTGACTCTCCTCTACACAGTCCAAATTTATAAAGTGCTTTACAATCCCAAACTTTATGGCTAACAGATGGATTTTCCCCATTTCAGTGCTGCTAGCTAAACAATGAGGAACCACTTACTGTAAAAGTAAACAGGCAGTGAAAGTAGACAGTATATTCTTGGTTTCTTAACATCATATTCATTGTTGCGCACAAATGTGATCCTAATGTGAACTAATGTAAGTCTATTAACCCAACCAACATACGTAACATTTGTGCTGACAGAAGATAAACATGATTAAAAACTTTAAGCACGTATTTCTAAATCAGCTTCACACACAGAGTTACATCCATGTCCGTTTCGAGGGCTCAGTGGTGTAAATTTGCATTTATACATGCAGTGTTTCATGTCCCCTTTAAGCCTTCCAGTTTTTGGCTTAAGGCATCCAGAACAGTATGGAGGACAGCTAGCAGTGCTGCAGGTTTGGCTGTAGCAGTCCTGCTGCCAAACAGGACAAAATCCGAGAAGTCCAACTCAAAATGGAACAGCAGCCCAGACGACACAGCGTTGCACCATACCACAGCATATGTTGACTTGTCATTCAGCTGACTACATCTGAAAACCAACTGTGCAGCCACTGTAGCAGAACTGTCTGGCCCGCTGCACCTGTTGTTACAGCTCCCTCCAATGTTCACACCCACTGCTCCTATTAGTCTCACAGACTTTTTAATAATGTCACAAAAACATTAATAACAACATGAATTCAAGGTGCTTTTAAAAGGCTACAGTTTGACAGACTTTTAAAATTGCAGATTCTTTAAATATGGGAAAATTTTTTTTGATGTGCAGAGCATTTGCAATAATGTCAGTGACCAGAAAATGACACGAAGACATAGAAGCCAAGCGGCTCTTTTCTTTGCCATCAAATGGTGCAGTCAGGTCCAAGTACACTGGTGTCCACAATGACCTCCTCACCCTAAACCAGTTGATTTTGGTGACTAAACCAGCATCCAAACAACGGTCTCCTGGATTGTAGAGCAATGACTTATGAAATCAGCTAATGAAAACACGTATAAGTGTAAAATATGTGGTTATATGTTAAGCTCTGCTGCTAAGGACTTTGTATTGCTGATTTTAAAGTGCTACACAAATAGAAATATTTAGTGTCAACGGCCTGTCATAGTGGTGCTTAGACAGCTGTTAGGATCTCTACAATCAGAGATAATGACAAACCCTGAGCTTACGGAGGCTTTAACATCATTGCTGAATTAGACCCCAGAGAAAGAACCGAGTACACTTAACACACCCCCATATGCCCTCGTCTACCATGACACCTATTCTTTTCCTGTTGCAGCGCTAATATATGACACCTGGCTCATTTATATGCAAAACAGTCATCATATTCCTCCCTGCTACCTTCAAGCCATGTCTCACTCCTACCTTTTTAACTCTGCTCCCATCATTCATTTAACCCCTGTCCTTCTATGTAGTTATCTCCAACACCCACTCCCCCTCTTTCTGTCCCTCTTTTTTTCTGTCTCTTGATTCATTTTCACCCATCAGGTTTGATCATTTATCTCCATTTGAAATGGCAGGAAGTTTAGCCCCACCCCACCACCCCGCCACCAAAAAGGAGAAAATGTAATCGACTCTGTGTGCATCCCTTTCTTCTTCTAGTCAGTCCCTCAGCATTTTTCACCTGTCTTCCCATCAGTGCTATCACTCAGTCTGTTTCCTCCATTTATGCTTCTCTTACTCCTCCACCATGTCCCGTGTGCTGCCGCAGTACACCCAAGAGGCAAAGCTTAGCAAATAAATCACTTGCTAATACAGAATCCAGAAATTAATGGGTTGAAGTATGAATTGTGTGTGGAGAGGCAGAGAATGTGGGACTGGAAAGATGTCATTCTCCAATAAAGCCATTTCTGATTCAGCACCAACGTGAACTCAGTTCTTATATTTAACAAACAGAACAAGTTTTTTTTTTTTAAAAAAGAACTCTGTTTATGTGTTGAATAGATGCAAGGGGGGGGGGGGGGAGAGAGAAGAAGATGGGTAGTATGTTTCACTAATTCCAACAACCTTACAAATCCACTATGTCAGAAGCTGCAGCATCATATCGCTGCCTCTGCAGAGCTCCTTGGCTTTCTATATGCATGACTTCATGTTTTAGACAACACAGTTTGCAGATGAGAAGTCATGAATAAGTGATGTGATGCTGTGGAGTACAGATGTTGGTTTATAGAGGTATAATGAGCATGCTTGACCAAGTGTTCTTGCCAAACCAAAGAGTTTTACACATCTAACCATTTCAACAAAAGGCAAAAACTGTTGTATTAATGGATGAATTAAACATATGGTGCTGATAGGTAGTGCCTAATAAGTATGCCACCCCAGCTGCAGGACTCATTCATGGTTGATGGTACTGTTCCAAAAGGATGATTACCGATCAGGATCATTTAGAGAAAAACAAAGTCATTCTGAAATGCTTACGGCTAAGGAGCCCATATTAGTCAGAATAGTTGTTCTCAGGAGACTGAACCACTTCCTCAGTTTAAGAATCCTGGCAGGATATTTGATATGATGGCAAATTAGATCCTAATTCACTGAGAAATTTAATGTTCCCAATCATAAGCCCATGTTTTATTCACAATAGAATACATAAAAACATGTTGAATGTTTAAACTGAGACATCATTACCTCGTTTTGAATTTGACGGCAGCGAATGTCTCAAAAAGTTGGGATGGAGTCAACAAAGGTCTAAAAGGGTAAGTGGTACTAATTAATAAACTAATGCAGCATTAATAACATAATTTCAGGTTAACGAGTCAGACCCCGCTGGTTAAAAGCATCTCAGTTTTTTGCAGATTGGTGCAGCTCTCACTTTCTTTACTGCTGTCAAACTCAGAATAGTGGTTCTCAGTATGAGATTGTGAAGACTTTATAATCTATAATACATGGGGAAATGGAAGACATCTGAAGAAATCTCTGTGTGCAAGGGTTCTCTGTCTTCTCTGGGCCAAAATGGTCCTCAGCAAAGTGGAAATCTGTTCTGTGTTGAGACAGATTTGGGAAAACATGGATGCTTGATTCTCCAGACAAAAGAGCAGAGGGGCCATCCAGTTTGTTTCCAGTGCTCAGGTCATTAACGATACAAGGTGCATTAGTGCATATGGAACTGGCAGCTTCCACATTTGGAAAAGCATCATCAATGCTTAAAAGTACAGAGGTTTTAGAGCAAGGAAAGTCTAGAATATTTCAGACAATGCTAAACTCAGTCCAGACCTTTCATCAAGTGAAAACACACGATGCCGCACTAAACTGAAAAATATGACAAACGTGACCTTTGGTCAGAATCCTGTATCAGACAAGAACTGAACAACGTTATTCCACAAAAAACTCCAGCTATTGTGCTCTTTCCACGACCTTCAGAAGAAGTAAACTTTCTGAGATGTGTTTTCTTTGAGATGTTTTTTTTCTTCTGATTTCTCCATTTAACCATTTGATATATTTCTACATCCTACTCTGAGTAAAATATGGGTTTATGGGATTTGAAATGGTAAATTCTGACACTGGTTTTTAGTCATTTTTAAGGTTTTGATTCATATTAATACAATCTTTAGATCACAACTGATAATCAACACAATTTCAGCGGTATTCCATATGACTGTCAATTTTACTTGGCTTAACATTGAATTCTGACATTGCTGGACTGACAGTCATTAGTAGAAGAACACTGACACCACTACAACCAACAGTTGTATTTTAACTGATATCAAACACATCAAAATATTGATATTGCAGGTTCAAAACTCTGGTAGTTTTACAGTGTTTATATGGAAGAATGTAGTTTCATATTTGAGCTGCGAAGCTGTTGTTTGTTATCAGCTTAGTCACAAAAGCAATCCCCATCTATGTGTGTTACATATGTTTGTAAGGTCTCTAAATGCAGCATAAAAAAGAAAAAAACTTTTAAAAATTGATACAATTTAGAATTAATACAACAAACTTGAAAAGTATAAAGTGCCATGAAGATACTTTGACACTATATGAAGATGGAAAATCTGGTGACTGACCCATTACCACACCTCTGTACTGACTCTAGCATTTCTAGTAAAATGAGCTGATGTTGCAGTTAAATCATGTAGAAAATGAAGACAAACGTGAAACACGTATAACAGAGCTTAATATTCAATTTTGGCAGTAGCAATGATGCTTAATAAAAGCTTTATAATTAATAGCTCCTGCTATTTTTACAATTCAGTTTTATTTGTTGATATCATCTATACATACATTTCATTCCTTTAATTTACTGCTTCATTGGTAAGTTCCAACAGTAGACCCAGCTGATGACATAACTGATACCCACTCATCCTGAATGGTAAACTGTGCAACAGTTTCCAAATGTTCCACTTTGTCCAAACAGGCAAAACAATGGAAATCTGAAAAGAAGCAAAAAAAGTGAGAACATTTAGGGTTCATGCTGGACAAGAGATCGATGACGCAGCACAGATCAAAGGTTCAAGACTAAACATGCACACAAGAGAAAAGGGTAACATTTCACAGGAAAATTAAAGCAATAACGAAGGCGTGAAAAGTATAAAGGGCAGAAGTCACAGAACTAGCCAACAGATTGTAAAACAGTAGCTTACAATTGGATTTAAAGCACTTCAAGCTCTGGCTTGAAATGAAAGATGTGCACATCTAACACCTCAGTAGAAACAAATGTATCCAACATGGACTGACATATGATTTCAATATAGCTCTCTTTTGCCTGTATGCTCTTTTTGTTCACCACCCAGTGTGTTGTGGTAAAGAGCTGCCTCTTCTGTCTGATTCTGCCAGAACTCGCTTCCTGTTAGGAGAGCTTGCTGATTTTGGGGGGACATCTCTCTGCAGCTGTAGGGCTTTTACATTATTATATCAGGTGTCTTGCAATGATGTAGTTGTAAAGAGGTACTATGTGAAAAAAAACAACTACAAAAAACAAAAACGTGGAAATCTGTATTTAAGCAAGTCTCACTGTGCACAGCAAACTGCCTCTTTTGGCTTTGATTACACATCGTGTTATGTGTCCTGTACTTTACATGCTGTGTCTGTGCGCACGTCTCTCGCTTTTGCCTCTGTAGTTTTATGTGAGTGTAGTAAATAAAAATCGGGAGGGAGAAGTTATGTTTACACTAGTAAAAAAAAAAAATCTCTTGAACAGCCTGAATTGATAAAAACTGTTTAACATTGTAAAAATGTAATGAGTTGGAGGCTGTAGTTTTTTTGATTTGCTGTATTATAAATGTGTCTGAACTAAACAGAGCTGAGGAAAGATGTGATATTTTCAGTAGCCTTTACAATCCTTAAATTAAAACAAAGCCGTTCTGGACACTCAGCCCACTCATTATTCAGCAATATTCTGATTGACTGTCACTTCTTTTGATTTGGTATTGTCATTTTTTAAAATGTGTCAAACTGATTGACAAAGCTTTTCATCAGCAGACTTGTGGATGTATGACAGTTACACAGCTGCGTACAATTACAACCTATTAAGACACATTCCTGTGCAGCTCAAGGAATCTATCAGTGATTCTGACGTGCAGTTTGAGTCACATTAGATCAAATTTAGTGAGGCCTTTTTTGTTACACTGCCAGCATTAATCTTGACAGTTTTGAAGGCACCGTGCTGTCCTTCCATCAATTTAACACCTTCTATACCAGGAGTCGGCAACCTTTCTGATGATGAGAGCCATCTAAAATTTCCTCAGAAGTCAGTGTGCCATATGATTGCATTAGCAATAAATGTAATAACGCTCTATATTAACAGTTACACACTATATAGAACAACTTTATAGAATTATTTGTTCGCAGATGTTGGCAGCTATCAGCGAATAGTTATCAGCTATTTTGAAACCAAAAAAAAGACACTTTTTATCCATAACAGCAAATGAACTGTACAACAGAAAATGCAAATGCTATTTATGGTCTCCTCACAACAATGATAAGAAAAATAATATGTTAATACAGAGATACACATGTTAATGTGATCTCAGATTAATTCACTGCGTGTCGTGCCCAGGGCTGGACTGGGACAAAAAATCGGCCCGGGATTTTTGACTAGAGACCGGCCCCCCAGGTATTAAAGCCATAAAGCCTTTGAATGAAAACAAACGCTGTTGTGACAGTGATGTACAGTCTTGTTGGTATATGTATGATTTCTATACATTTTACATCAGATAAAAACTTTGGTTGTAAGATTCAGATAATTATTTAATAAAAGCGAGACATTTTAAATGAGAATAAGAAAGAAAAGTATTTCTTTGTGCCCCCCTCTCCCTGTTAATGCCCTACCTGGCCCCCTGGCAAAACTTTACTAGATCCGCCCCTGCACCGTTACCAGCTGTCAGCTACATAGAAAAGGATCCTGGTGTTATTTGTCTCTCAGAAACAGTTCATAACTTCAACTCATTCATGTCACCTAAAAGGTAAACCTGTTTCTCCATCACCTGTTCAGCTCTGATGATTCAGTAAGGACATCTCCTGGTTTCATCTGCATGTTTCCCTCTCACCACATATCCAAACTGATATCATGACCAGCAGCTTTACAGCTGTGACTCCAGCAAACATCAGCTGATACTAGAAATTAATATTAAATAAATTCTAACAACAGCTGATCAAGCTTAAACGTGCTGCTGTTGTTTAGCGCGACATCCGCTGGTTTCCTCTTTCTGGCGCAAAGTGGGCGATAAACAAACAAGAGAGAAAAGCCGATCAGCTGATCATTGATCAGTTTCATGATTGAAGTAGCAACAGGAGATGGAGGGGAGAGAATGAGAGAAGAAGAGGCAGCTGTGCAGCAAAGACACAGAATAAATCCAGCTTTGTGTCTTTTTCATTGTAGCTGAAGTCCGGGACAAACTGTGTTCCTTTTCAGCTCAATACGAAACGCGTAATATTTTCTCTGAATACGAGACGATTCCATTTTTTACAGGACGGTTGGCAACTCTACTAACTAACCTTATGAATAAAATAAAGTTCACTATCAGTAACATCATAGCACCCACCCAGCTGTATAGAAACTCCGTCATGCTAGCTAGTACGCAGTACGAGTTATTGTAACTGACTGTAAAAAGTCAGCACAACTAAACTTGGTTTATATCTGACCCAGATAGACTGCAGGTCATAACTTCTTACCTGAAGTTCAGTTCACCTGACACTCGGACCGGCGGCCGCCTCGGGTCTCTCCTCCTCCTGCCTCCCCTTTCCCTCATCCACCTGCTGGCCTCTGTGGAAGCTCCGCCATAGCCACCACCAAACAACTGAACAACTGAGTTATTTTTACACATCTGCCAACATCTTGCAAATGCACCACCTTTCATTGTTTATACCGTTACACAAAAAAACCCCAAACAAACAAAAAAAAACCATTGGCCCATAAAAACGAAAAATCACCATCGGCCCACTGGGAAAATGCCCGGTGAGCCGATGGCCAATCCAGCTATGGTCGTGCCATCAGTTAACCCAGCTGTGGCACATGTGCCCAGGGTTGCCAACCCCTGTTCTATACTAACCTACTGTACACAGTGTTGGGGAGTAAGGGAATACATGTACCGCCGTTACGTATTTAAAATACAAAATAGGAGTAACTGTATTCCGTTGCAGTTACCGTTTAAAAGGTGGTATTTAGAATACAGTTACTTTGTTGAAATAAATGGATTACACGGTGGTCTTTTCCTGTTTCATATGTTAGGCTGTCCCCTCTCTATCTTTGGTAACTCCACTCCGGTGGAAACCCAAACAAAACATGCATTAAGAGGCTCTAATGCCTGTGTCTCAGTCTCACAGCCTGCATAATGACATGAAGAAATATTTTAAAAATTATTGTTCAAAAAATGATTTAATATGAAGGCAATAGACAGAGTGTTACAGGCATAGCGCTAAAGAATGTAGCCTGATGGGCAGTGTAGTCCGTGCTGCAGGGAGAATGGACTACCATACCCGTTATGTGTCTGTGAGCGAGGGAGGGAGAGAAAGGAAAAGTCCGAGCTGTCACGGAGCAGAAACGGGAGCTGGAAGCATGTAAATATAATAATAACCACTGCAGCCAAGAAGAGAGCCTGACGAGCCCATTTGTAAGTAAGCTATTAAGACTCGACTGTACACTGTGTTCGTGTTTTCCTCCGAAACAATAAGTTCTGTTGGAGCAGCCTTTCAACGCCTCTCTCTGTCTCTCGCTAGCAAAGTTGACCCAGACAACAAAGTAAAGCTAGTTTTCGGCTACGAGCCCGACACGAACCCGACGTATTAGCCAGAGGTCCCTTTACTACGGTTCGGAGCCGCAGACCTGTTTTATATACGCGCGGAATAGTTTTCTATACGAGATCGCTGCAAAAAGTGCAGCCTTACCTAATGTCCACCTACTGTTACTCATTTATATTAAGATTTAAACATCTAGTTGGTATTGGTATGGAGAGAAACCTTCAGTAATAGTAATAAATCACACAGCAATAGTACATTCATGTAGCATGATAATATATTAAGTAATCCAAAGTATTCAGAATACGTTACTCTGAGTAACGTAATGGAATATGTTACAAAATACATTTTGGGGCATGTAATCTGTAGTGGAATACATTTTAAAAGTAACCTTCCCAACACTGACTGTACACTGGTTAAAAAAATAAAGGAACAGTTTGAAAACACAGGAGTTCTTAATGGGGAAAAAATAACAATAATGCCAGATACACTGATATGGACTGGGAAATGTATGAGGAACAAAAAGATACCACAGCGTTTGATGGAAATGACAATCACCCTACACAGGGCTGACTTCAATGACATGCCAAAAATCAAAGTAAAAAAAAGATGCATGTACATTTTGCCAAAATTTCATTACAGCAACTCAGAATGGTACTCAGTAGGTTATATGGTTCCCACATGCTTGTATGAATGCCTGACAACATTGGGGAATCAGATAGATGGTGTCCTGATGGATTTCCTGCCAGATCAGGACCAGAGCATCACCGAGTTCCTGGACGGTCTGAGGTGCAACATGGTACCATCGGTAGCTCTACTCTGAGCCCCTCTCAGATGGCCAAACCCCTCAGCCTATGTCTAAAGGAGAGGCCAGCCATCCTTCGAAGAAAGCTCGTTTCTGCCGCTTGTATCCGCGATCTCGTTCTTCTGGAACAGCAGCGGATGCTGTACCAGCTCATCATGGTGAAGATAGAGCTGAGCATAAAAGCGACGCTCTCGATTTTCTGGTCGGAGCAGGTGTGCTGTCACTGACCAGGGAGCCTGGAGATTGGGCCAGATAAGGAAAGAGCAGGAGAAAGTAAACTAGAACTAGGCTGCTGGCCTCACAAAGTCACAGTCAAGCAGGGGATATTTGTCGGGCGCATGTGGTGGTGGAGGGGTTAAACTGTTGATGTCCTCTCTGTGTGATTCACAAAGAAAGCAAAGCAAGACTCAAAGCAAATCTTGTGGATACAGAAACAGAAGTTATGTAAAGTAACAAATGTATTAGTAATGAAAAGTGAGTGATGAATGAGTGGTGGTTGCAACAGCCAGTCAGCATGGTACCATGGAAAAGGAAATCCCCACTGTTATTAGTCACTGTAGCTGCTATTCTACAGCGTTTTAGCATAAGGCTACAGAGCTTGTACAGGCCATAAGGGCTTTAAGGGCTTTCTTGTCATGGTCCCTGTGTCTGCCCGGTCGACCCAGCCAGGCCACACGTGCTTTTGTTTTGCTCTCTCTCTCTCTTGCTCGCTCTGTCTGGGCGAAGCTCACTGCGGGCTCCCGCCTTCAGCCCACACACCTGTGACTAATCACTCACCTGTGGCTCATCATCCTGTTGTCCAGTCACTACTTAAGGCAGTGGCACAGAGCTTCTCATCACTGGGCTATTGAGTAAAACGCGTTAGTGTAAATCCCAGCTCCGTGATCTTCCGAGTTTCTTCGTGCTTTCCTGGTTGTGAATTTTTCCTTTCCTTGTTTATAGATTCCCCGGACTCGTCCTGGATTTCTGAGCGTGAGTGTCTGGCAGTTTGGTGTGGCGTGTGTGGGCAGTGAGGAATGGATTCTCCCCGAACGGAACGAGTGAGCAGAGAACGGAACGTGTGGATGGATGACCGGTGTGTGAGTGACAAGAACCTGTTTCCCTGAACCTTCCCGTGGATCCCTGGAACCCCCCGTGTCTGTAAATAAAGAACTGTTTAATTATAATTCACAGTCTGTGCTTGAGTCCGAGCTGCCTGCCTTGGCATTTCTAGTTCCTCATCCTTCTGAAACATCTAACCACAGACTTTATGAAAAGACCAATAATTATGGAGTCACCAGGGATCAATGGTATCTACCATTTCTGACCAGTCCTGGTTTGGATCGCTTGGAATTAGGACACGGGTTCAACCTGGAACATCCCCTTGGAAGCACGTAACCACGTTTGGCATTCTCTGTTGAAGTGGTGCACAAAGAATGTCAAGTTGATCAGCATGTCTAAGAACAGATGGGGCATAAATTTGAAAGCCTCAGGAACTGAACCATAGCACTTGCCAAGAACTCTGTAAATAGGTGACGCACATTGATGTGATTGCTTTTAAGTTATTTCTTCCCCAAGGGACCAGTGTTTTAAATGTTTTAGAATAAATCTGGGGAAGTCAGGTGAAATTAGTTCCAGTCTATTTATAGTGATCGTGATCTGCTCATCCATTTAGGAGAGATATAAACAAGAGAGAAAATAGACGGGAATATTCTCTGGCTGATTAAAAGGGTCTGTTTGACACAGCCAGGAACTCTTTCAGCCTTACGCAAACACTGCTGACTGATGGCTGGTGGCTTGGTGCCAACATGTGTTAATATTAAAACAAACTCAGGTCAGACGTTCTTTACCAGTATCCGTCTGTATTAGTCTGAATAGGGTAGAAAAACTACGCATACACTAGCATTAGGTGGTTGTTATAAGTTATCAGTGCCATACATGTTGTTTATCGGCAGCCTTTCTGCTTAACTAGAGGTGGTTATTATTCCCTGTGGTATCCTGGCTTTAAACACTGTGTTTATAATTTAAAACAAGAAGAAATATTTACATTAGGGAGTGTGGGAGGTATTATAAAAAGAATGTGGGCTCTTTAACGGAATGGTAAATGGAGTCATTCACCATGTTGTTGTGTAGTTTGACATCTATGCACACACATGTACAAAAAAAGGACGCCTCAGTATCCACACTGGAGCTTGGGATTGAATCGCTCATCTTTAGATGACTGGACAAACGGTTTTGAGCATCAAAACAAAATGTTTGAGCCAATGACTGAGAATGAAGCAGTCCTATCAGGTGGCTTTAATGGACAGAAAACTTTTAAAAAACGACATTTTAAAACGTACGGC
>NW_027051864.1:0-23943 GCF_036321145.2 Pelmatolapia mariae
TGAGGGTGCACGGGAGTTTGCCCAACCAGTCAACATGTGTTTTGTGGACCTGGAGAAGGCATTCAATCGTGTCCCTTGGGGTATCCTGTGGGAGGTGCTTTGGGATTATGGGGTGTCTGGTCCATTGCTACAGGCCATTCGATCCTTATACAACCCTTGCAAGAGCTTGGGCCACATAGCCAACAATAAGTCTGACTCATTTCCAGTGGGTGATAGACTCCGTCAGGGCTGCCCTTTGTCACAGATTCTGTTCATAATTTTTATGTAAAGGATTTCTAGGCGTAGCTAAGTGGCAGAAGGCTTTCACTTGGGTGGTCTCAGGATCTCATCTTTGCTGTTCATGGATGATGTGGTCCTGTTGGCCTCATCGGGTGATGACCTCCAGCTCACCTTGGAACAGTCCGCAGCTGAGTGTGAAGCGGTGGGAATGAGAATCAGCACCTCCAAATCTGAAGCCATGGTCCTCAGCCAGAAAAGGGTGGAGTGCCCACTCCGGGTCAGGGACGCAGATCCAGGACATGCTGGAGAGATTATATCTCTTGATTGGCCTAGAAAGTGGCCGGGGAGAGGGAGGTCTCCTCCGCGACCTGGACCTTGATTAGCAGAAGAAGATGATAGATGGTAGATGGCATTCAGATGCAGAGAACTTAATTGTTTTACTTAAAAGTTTTTCTTTCATATGCCTGTGTTATCCCCTCTGTTAATTTCATTTATGTTTACTTGTGCAAGTTGTTTGCCTTCTGTGTCTTATATTTAGTTTAAGCGCCCCCCGTGTAGATTCAGTAGTTTCTTGTTGTCCTTCTGACTGCCTCATGAGTATAAATAGTCCAGTTGTTCCTTCAGTTTCCATTTGATTTTATCTTGTTGACTTTTGCATTCTACACTTTGCATCAGACTAAATAAAATGCTTGCTTTTTGACCTCTGGAGTTAGCATCTCCAGGACTACCCAATTCATAACATAAATTATTCAGGTGACTTTCTAGCAAAACAAAGTTTGTGTTTGTTTGTGTTTTATCACTTTAAGAAAACAAAGTTTGTCAAATGTGAGTGTAGGACCCATAACTAAATATATAGAATTTTGATGATCACTGGGTTTTCATTTGTTTGGTTGTTATGGGAGTCACGTGGGTGCTAGCGGTGACATAAATGGGCGTTGTCAGTCTGTCATTCACTGGGTTTGATTTTGACAGAGAGGAGGGCTGGGTGGCCGTAGTTTTTGTTGACCGCTGCACAACATGTTTTGCTTTGTTACATTAGAGCCTGTGACGTTGTAAGAGTACAAATCGTGAGATGATCACATTACTCTGTAAACTCTCAAAGCACTTTAATAAATAAGCAAACAATTCCACCTCTCGCATTATTGCGTAAAGTTGACAGCGTTTCAGGCAAAGAGGCAAGCTCCATCCCCGGCCTCTAGCGACTGTGGAAGTCGCTACAGTGAGAAAAAAACTTAAGTTCACCTGTTTTTCTGTCTTGTTGCAGGAGCTGAAAGTCCAAAGGAAAAACGCTGGAAGAAATTTAAAACAGGTTGCATTTGCAGCTGCAGTTGCAGCAAAGGAGGTCCTTTGAACTTGACAGGTTACACAGTAAATGCTGGGACTCGTCTGTTAGCAAGAGTGAGTTTGTGGTTCCTGTTTTTTTGCTGCTCTGCCCTGATTTATGTGTATCTCAGATCTGCAGAATAAGAAAGAAGACTACATTAGATGCAGACCAAACAGATTTTCTTCTTTAAACAGAAGTATAAATGTGAGGTGCTCTCTTATCTCTCATTCCACTGAATAAAACTTGCAGTCACTTAAAACCCACTGATGATGTCGCAATCAGTTTTTACTACACAATTTTCCTCATCTTCCATAGAACAAAGATTCTGTCATTGCCAGATCGATGTGTCAGCCAGATATACTGTAGCCACCATCTAGTATTGATTCTGATCGCCACTCTTGGAACTCAAGCACCTCACCGACAATTCAGTTCATTTTTTTCCCCTGTTAACTCTGTAAATAAACCACTTGAATTTTTTTTAACAGTGCTCCTCTTTTAGGTGACCTTTCTGCTAGTTCAGGACACAAACTATCAAGAGACTTTACAAGAAGACAGCAGCCTTGCTTGAGAGGGGACAAAATCATGTGAAGCAGCAAAATCATGATAGAACATGTTGCTAGAAAATAATAATATATACTATCTACCCTGCTGGCCTTGATCCACAAGACTACTCTGACTAGCAATTCTGTCAACCCACTTTTCCTTGAACTCAACGAAAACATCATCGAGGTCAAAGTGGTTTATATTGTGTACAGAGAAAGCCCAAACAATCAAAAGACCCCCTTTAAGCAAGTACTTGGTGACAATGAGAAGGAAAAACTCCCTGTCAACAGGCAAAAAGCTCTGCCAGAATCAGCCTCAGGGAGTGGAAGTCATCTGTCACAACCAACCAACTTTGGCCAGGAGTGCCAAAATGATGGAATAAACAATTAATTAAATGTTTTAAATGAAATGAACCTGATAGATAGATCTATCTATCTATCTATCTATCTATCTATCTATCTATCTATCTATCTATCTATCTATCTATCTATATGTGTGTGTGTGTGTGAAACAGCTGTTCCCTACCAAGCAAAGAACAAGGTTCGTTGTCCATTCACCCAGTATATCGCAACCAAGCCAGACAAATTTGGGATCAAGTTCTGGATGGCCACGGATTTGGACACCAAATATGTCTGCAGTGCATCTCCTTTCTTGGGAAAGGACACCAGTCGTCAGAAGGGAGAGAGGCTGGCAGAGAATGTGGTCATGAAACTGATGGAGCCGTTTTTGGATGATGGGAGAAATGTCACAACGGACAATTTCTTTACTTCACTGTCACACAGACTGCTGCAGCGCAAAACAACGTTACTGGGCACGGTGAATAAAGTCCGGCGTGAACTTCCTCAACTTGCAAAAGATACTGCAAAGCGAGAGGTATTCTCCACTTCAGTGCTTAGAAGTGGCAGTGTCTCCTTGACAATGTATGCACCTAAAAAAAAAAACAAGACTGTGTGTGTTCTAAGTTCCATGCACCAAGACGTGACGATCGGTGACGGCAGAAAGAGGGAACCCAACACGATAACACACTATAACCACATGAAGGTATGTGAATGTGTGTACAATTTTACACCAGTGCTACAATGCTTTCTGATGTGTGCTATACAGGCCTATAGAAAAAAAACATATACTCATGACTCTCTCTCTCTGCTTTTACAGTGTGGTGTAGACGTGTTGGACCAAATGGCACGGATGTATTCCGTAAAATCAGCAACACGCAGGTGGCCAGTAGCGGTTTTCTACAATATGCTGGACCTGGCGGCAGTGAATGCCTACATTTTGTACAAGGCATGTACAGGGTGGACAGGCAAAAGAAGATTGTTTATGAGTCTTCTAGCTCAGCAACTTCGTTGCCGATTCATGCAGCACAAGGAAATATTAGCACAGAGGCAGGCTGCTACAGCTGCTGTGCCGGGGACTGTAAAGACGACGCAGTGCCAGGTGCAAGAGAGCTGCAACAGGAATCGCAGCAGGTTTACCTGTGCAACATGTCAGAAATTCACCTGTGCCAAACGCAGGGATGATGGACACTGGGTCTGCAAACGCTGTAAAGTTTGAAACACGTTGGAAAAAAAAACAGACTTGTGTACCCATATATTGTTAATGTGTGTCTTTTGTATGTAGGTTGTAACACAGAGGTTTGGCCTGCCTTGGATCTGAGTAAACAAATGCCAATGTTGCACAAACAGACACACACACACACACACACACACACAGCAAATCTGCATTTATTTGTCCCACAAGTGGAAAATCTGCATTGTAATTGCAAAAAAGTGGACAGAGCACGGTATAGAAAGTGCACTATATAAACAATCTGGAAACATATATATGGACACGAGTATTCAAAAATATTGGTGTATGTATACACACACATATCTATCTATCTGTCACAGTCTGGCGGGGGCAGACTGTATGAATTGCAAAAAAGGACCCAAAATGCAGACTCCAAGGAACAGGGAGCAAAACGTGAATGTTAACAAAAAGCGAGCCGTTTAATGAGGCTGGTAAAAGGTACAAACAAAAGGCAAGGCAAACTAAAGCAAAATTAACACAAACCTAAACTGGGAAATCTAAACAAACAATAAGAAAAACCTAGGTAAGAAACTTGGAAGCATGGCATGGCATGGGAAACATGGTGTGGACAACAGACGACCTGACAATGACACACTGAAAACAGAGGACTTAAATACACAGGAGGTGATTAGGGGAAGTGGGAACACATGGAGGAACAGCTGACTGACATGAGCCTAATGACAGGACAAGGGAAGTGAAACTAAATACAATGAACAAAGAACACACGACTCCTTCAAAATAAAACAGGAAACATGAAGCAGACATGACAATGCAAACTTGATAACATAAGACATGCAGTCAAAACAGCCTCACAGACAAAGGGTGAGGGAAACTTAAATACAGGGGAAGAAAATACAAGAGGAATCGAAATAGACAAATTAGCTTAGGTAATCTAGTGAACTTAAAAATAAACAATAAACATCAAACATAAACTAAAATGCTGGGTCAAAAGACCCAGGATCGTGACACTATCTATCTATCTGTGTGTGTGTATATATATATATATATATATATATATATATATATATATATATATATATATATATATATATATACATACATACATACATACACACACACAGATCTATCTGTATATATATATATACATATATATACATATATATATATATATATATATATACATATATATATATATATATATGTATATGTATATATATATATACATATATATATATATATATATGTATATATATATATATATATGTATATATATATATATATATGTATATATATATATATATATATATACATATATATAGATGTGTCTGTGTGTATAACTAGACTTTATGCATATTATATAAGGTGTAGCTATATAAATATATAAATATATGTACAACTCTGTGTATATGTGTTTATGGACAGGCATCCAATATAGTGACAAGGATTGACAAGAACTAATATTACATATGAGAAATATTGCACATAGAAACTACCATGGTGTATAGTACGCTGCAGGTAAGGAAGGAAAGTAGCCTTGCAGGGAAGGAAAGAACTGAATCTCTCATGGTTAGGGGTTGGGGAAGGGTGTGTTTGCACAACAAAAGCAGGAGAACAATGGAGCTGAAGACCTGTGAAAATCTCAGCGGGGTGCCAAGAGGTATTAAGGTCGGGGGGAATTTACGCAGATTTGCGCAGGCTAGTAAATCTAGTAGTAGGGACTTGCACCAGGGAAAAAAGGCTCAGTAATTCTAGTGTTAATGACGCAGAGACTCCAGCAACACTTAAAGTAATATGAAACAACTTTATTAAGTGGCCAACGCATTTCGACCTTGCCACGGTGGCACGGTGGTTAGCACGGTTGCTGCACAGCAAGAAGGTTCTGAGTTCAATTCCACTATCAGGCCAGGGTCTTTTTGCGTGGAGTTTGCAGCTCCCCCTGCGACTCTGAAAAGAATAAGAGGAAGCCGATGGATGGTTAGTAACAGTAATCTGGCCTACGAGGTTTTTTTTGTCTTGCTAATTCTATTTACTGTTCATAACAGCTGGTCAAAGGCAGATCACTTTTCTGAATGTTTGAAGTTAACATTAATAAAGTGATAATGCACATTTAATCACCTGTCTAAAAAGTGACAGTTTTTGCCTTTTCAAAAAAAAAAAAAATTCAACAATAGAAAGTTAAAAAACGGTTTACTTCATTAAGGCCATTATTTTGCCCCCTTTTATTACTATTATTATTATTCTCACTGTCATGTTATTTAACTGAACTCCAGCAGTCTCATTTAAAAGTGTTTCAAATTATTTATCTGATGAGGTTGAATTTTTTGTCAGATCTATTTCTGGATTACAAATCTCATTCTTTTAAGTAAATAAAAGAAGCAGAGCTGCCATTAGTCCAAAGTAGAGGCCGATCCTTCCTCCTGTGTTTGATGTCTCCGGTTTTCTTTTATGTTTAGGACAATCCGTCACTGCTGCAGAGACACAAACACATCTGAGTCACTCACAGTGAACATAAAACATTGAATTTAAAAAGTATCTTCAGTAAAATAAATTATATCAGTTGGTTTAGGAAAAATTATGTTTGTTTAGTACTGACACAGTCAGAAGTCATAACCTTTAATTGATTTAAAAAAAATCTTGAATCTGAATTGAACCTGTTACTGGTTGTACAAAGCAAAAGTCACAGAGAGGCCGAGGATAGGAAGTCTTTGAATGTTTGGATGAACTGTCGAACAGAGGCTAATTAAAAGAATCTAAACAATATGAAAAACAATGAAAGTGCTCAAAGTGAAGAGAAACAGTCTATCAGTGTGACCCTCTCTGCTACCAACCGTCACTCTGGGATTCAAAAACATTTAGACAAACTCCTCAGAGCTCCAAACTGAGTCTGAAAATCTGAGCGAGAAGTCCGAGTTTAGGAGAGATTACATAACCCTTCAAGAGCAGGTCTGATCGAGGAAGGACTAAAATTTTACCTCAGTGAGGAGGTCTGGCTGAGCTGTTTCATACGTACGAATGCATGAGACCATAGACCAAATACACACATAAAAAGGGCAATCTTAGAGTTGGCAGAATGGACTGAATGTGAAGAAACTGGAAGTCAGACTGTAACTGATAAAATAATGTGGGTAAATCCACAGAATGACATTTATGCTGGTGATCATTTATCATTTATCTATTTAATACTTAATCCAAATGAATAAAACAGAAAACTGTTCAGCTTTTACCAACAACACCATCAGCTCTTAGACTCTGAATAATTCATAAAGTCAACTGTCTCTGCAGCCTCACCTCTATCTTTACCTCCATCATCTACTGGAGATTGGAGGAAAAACCCCCAAAACAGGCAGCTGTTGGAAGCTTTTAAGGTGGAATCATTTGCTTGCAAAAATTGACATTAAGAATCAATCAGCACACCTTAAATACCAACACACAGCTTTCACTTTGTCCTGATAATGACATCAGTGGTGACTGATCATCTAAAGCTCACAGAGATAAATGTGACATCTAGCAAATGTGGGCCCAAATGAAAAGGTGCTTAAATTAATTTCAGTCTCACCAAATAATTTGCACATTAATCACCCAAACTGCAAAAAAGCTAACAAACTAAAACATCCACCATCGCAAAATATTAACATTACAAACTTTACTCTGACTTTCATCTGAATTCATTCATAGTTTATAGAAACAACTCACCAGTGACGTTGAGTGGACATCTTCCAACACTGAAGCCATAATCAGTGTTCACCTCACACAGGTACAGGCCCGAGTCATCAGTCCTGAGTCTGGACAGCTGGAGTCTGATTCGTCCTTCTCTGAGGGCGTCTTTATCACTCTGGACTCGTCCTGAAAACTTTTCATCCTGAGACTCTGACACCTCAACACCTTCATGAACATGATACAGGACTGAGAGTTTATCACTGATGAAGAGTTCACAGAGGATGTTGAGTGTTTTGGGGGATCTGTCAGGTTTGGTGGTGAACGTCCACTCCAGTGTGATGTTGTGGTTCTCCTCTGCCTGATAGGAGGTCTGTGTCACATTGACTACAAATGATCCTGTTGAGGAGACAGAGAGGGAAAGAGAGGAGCAGACACACTGAGAACTGGAACAAATCTGTTGTTGAGCTTTATTTGGAGTTCATAAAGTGAAGCTGTAAACTAACCAGAGACACATGAGGTCAAAGGTCAGTCAGTACAGCTAGAAGAAGGAAAATCTACAGTCCGACTTCATTCACTCATTACAACATCTGATCCTCTTTATGATCCCGATTGTTACCCTATTTGACCAAAACTACAAGAACTGCAACCACTGAAATGGAAGCAAACAGAAGGAAAACATCTGAGGAAAGTCTCAGATGTGCAGACAATATTTTTTTGTCATAAGGTGGCACCATCCCAAAAAGTTGATTCTGTTCATCACAAAGGAAATTACAAATTATATTACATCACACAAACCAATGAGAAAATAATTCAGCCAGTAGCAGAATTAACGTTCAGGGCTGTCACAGCATCAGATTTTCACTAAAATGACATTTTTTAAGAGGCTCTTTAGATTTTTAAGGAACAGTAACATTTGAATTAACAGGTGAATCACACAGAAAACACAGAGCCTGTAACCATGTGGTCATAAATGTACTGACACTCATGGAATCTACAATCGAAAACAAAGAATTATTTGATTCATCTTCATACCTTATAAGTTATGATGCCATCGATAATATCACAGTGGACATTAAGCTTCAAGTACAAATCATTTATCAAAAAACTTCACATGAACTTTCACTGAAACTGATCGTGAGCTTTTAAACTGCTAGACTGTTATTCTGACTGGAGCTCAGTATTCAGCATTTAACTGCATCTCTTCAGTCTTTCCTCTTGTCTCTGTTCTCAGATTGACCATCCCTCCTACCAAACTGTCCAATCCGTAGATGCACGTGTCCCTTCATCATTAGAGGGAGAGGGAGTGAAATCGTGCCCGCCTTTATATACATCGAGAGCACGCGGGATTTCCTCATGCGTCACTTTAAAAATGTCAGAAAGAGGAGTTTGCTGGTCTGAATGGATAACTGTAAACGCTCCAAACTGCACAAATATAATCATCAGGTCAGCTATGGTCTAAATCAAACATGAAGACAGGACAGAAACGCAAAACAAAACTTCACACAAAAAGACAAACATGGACACAAGAGGGAGGCAGGAATAAGTCCGGGAATAAAATATAAACCAAACTAAAAGCCTGTGGAGATAAAGATCTAGATGTGAAGATAAAACCTGAATATATAAATACAAACAAAACGGCCGGTAAAAGCTTTTATAAGTACAGAGTTCAAGAGAAATGAAAATCAATGCAAAAAGTCACAAAACCACAGAAAACTCAAAACGTTCATGACACGTAACAGTCAAAGCATAAGAGTGAACATCTAGACTGAGTCTTGTTTCACCTCAGAACTGCGAATGTATCGTTTTTATGTGATGTGGTTTTTGGCGTGAGCATTCTTGTGAGTCATTGGCCCGATAGGAGGAAGATGCGTTCAGGCACAACATCGGCTGTAGGTTCTCTGAACTCTGGAAACATTTACAGACTAAATATGACTCATTGGACTCTAAACATTAAGCTGAAGACACGTTTTTACACAGCGAGTTGTTCACAGCTTTATTCATGTGAACCAAATTGTGGTCTAGGTCTAACTTGACTGCAACAGTGAGTGAAAGCCTTCTGTGGTAAAGATAGAAGAAATGACTTAACATGGCGCCACCTTGTGACAGAAAAACGCCTATCCGAGGTATCGCAGAATAAAATGAATGTGAAATAATGTAGAATCTCTATTTTTCTGTCTTTTGGGTTTTTTTTTTTTTTTAAGATAAAGGTTATGCTTTCTTTAAAACTCTGTGATCTGCGAACCAATGCTGAATTGTGTGGTTTTAGGGGCATCGCTATTCTCAAAACAGGAAATATGACTTCAAACAACAAAGCTTTACTAGGTGGTTCAAATAAAAATTCACGTTTTGACTCATAAAGTGCAGAAACTTCCAAACAGATCAGAAGTTTTACAACAGGAGAAACAAAGACAGTAAGCATTAAAAGTAAAAAAATCAATGACACACAAATATAGAGAATACAGTAAACACTAATACAATAAAATAAAATAAAAACAGATACTGTTTTTGTCTCCTCTTGTTTAAGTTTGTATTCTCTGAAGAGAATCAATGGCTACAATCATGCACTCATCATGAATGTCATTGTAAATATGGTATTTTATGATTTCTTTGAACTGTTCTTGTTCCAGAGTGGAATGATTGTACAGCATACATCTTTAATGATAATAAAAAATAAGAAGTGGACACACAGGTTTGAATTTGTTAAGAATTTTTCTAATCGCTAATAAGATTGTGTCACGGCGAGTGAGAAGCCGTGTGAAAAAAAGGAAAAAGAGGATCCAAGCGCAGGCAGTTGTGAAGGTGTGATGGTGATTTATTGACACAGAAATAAAGAGAGGCAAACGACAAAACGGAGAACTAAACTATACTGGGACAACTAAACTACAGAGCATGAACCAGAACACGAACCTGAACAAAAAGCAAGGTGGACGACGGTACAAGATGGTGACAGCAGGAAGAACACACGAATAGGACATGGAGGATACACAGACGGACCAGCAACAACAATGACTAAAGACGTGACTTAAATACACACAGAAACACAAGGAGATTACACACAGGTGGTGGACACAGCTGGGAGTAATTAACAAGACGAGACAGAGGTAAAACTGAACACACTCACATGAGACGCAGACCTTCACAATAAAACAGGAAACAAGAACACTACACAAAGACGCAGACTCGACACTGAGAGACAGACAGAAAAAGACACCTAAACCCACACATGAGAACACAAATCCTTATCACCAATAAACAGAAACTCTAATAATAGACATCATCATAACCACAACAAGAGAACAATAAAACAATCCCAGATGCAAAATAAACCAAAGCATAATAAACTCAAAATACTGGGTCCCAACGGACCCAGAACCGTGACAGTACCCCCCCTCTAAGGGCTGGCTCCCGACAGCCACAAACAAAAAAACAGAACGAAACATGAGCACCAAACCAGGGCGGGCGGAGGGGGTCCAGGAAGGAGGGACAGAAACCAAACAAAAAACAAGGAGCACAAGAGTCCAAACAACACAGGAAAACACATCAAAACCAAAAACCAAACAAGAGCTCAACAAGAGTCCACAAACAGTTCAGGGGGTCGACCCGGAGGTCGGCCACACAGGAGCCAAAACAGTTCAGGGGGCCGACCGTGCACACGGCAACGGCGGCGACGGGCAAACAGGTCTGGAGGCCGACCGTGCACACGGCAGCGGCGGCGACGGGCAAACAGTTCTGGAGGCCGACCGCTTGGAAGGTAGTGGCGGCCACTGAGCAGGTCCGGAGGTCGGCCGCGACGCCAGCGGCGGCCACTGAGCAGGTCCGGAGGTCGGCCGCGACGCCAGCGGCGGCCACTGAGCAGGTCCGGAGGTCGGCCGCGACGCCAGCGGCGGCCACTGAGCAGGTCCGGAGGTCGTCCTCGACGCCAGCGGCGGCCACTGAGCAGGTCCGGAGGTCGTCCTCGACGCCAGCGGCGGCCTCTGAGCAGGTCCGGAGGTCGTCCTCGACGCCAGCGGCGGCCACTGAGCAGGTCCGGAGGTCGTCCTCGACGCCAGCGGCGGCCACTGAGCAGGTCCGGAGGTCGTCCTCGACGCCAGCGGCGGCCACTGAGCAGGTCCGGAGGTCGTCCTCGACGGCCATGATGCAAACTTAGAGGCCTGGAAAGCGGCCGGCAGAGGCGAGGCGGAACAGGACGAGCTGGGCCAGACGAAGGCGGAGCAGAAGCTGGGCCAGACGAAGGCGGAGCAGAAGCTGGGCCAGACGAAGGCGGAGCAGAAGCTGGGCCAGACGAAGGCGGAGCAGAAGCTGGGCCAGACGAAGGCGGAGCAGAAGCTGGGCCAGACGAAGGCGGAGCAGAAGCAGGCGCAGCAGAAGCAGAGGCCGAAGCCGGACCAGGCGCAGCAGAAGCAAAGGCCGAAGCCGGGCCAGGCGTGGACGAGTCTGACGAGGCCGGGCCAGGGGAAGACGGCAGCGAGAAGGCTGCGGAACCTGACGGCAGCGAGACGGCTGCGGAACCTGACGGCAGCGAGACGGCTGCGGAACCTGACGGCAGCGAGACGGCTGCAGGCGTGGATGAAGCAGCGGCTGCAGGCGTGGATGAAGCAGCGGCTGCAGGCGTGGATGAAGCAGCGGCTGCAGGCGTGGATGAAGCAGCGGCTGCAGGCGTGGATGAAGCAGCGGCTGCAGGCGTGGATGAAGCAGCGGCTGCAGGCGTGGATGAAGCAGCGGCTGCAGGCGTGGATGAAGCAGCGGCTGCAGGCGTGGATGAAGCAGCGGCTGGCTGGACGGGCTCCTCGGGCCCTCCAGCTGATGAGGCCAGAAACTGGCTAGGTTCTCCTGAACCTCCAGCTGACGAGTCATGGGGCTGGACGGGCTCCTCGGGCCCTCCAGCTGACGACACCTGAGGCTGGCTGGGTTCTCTTGAACCCCCAGCAGACGAAACTTGAGGCCGGACGGGCGACTCGAACCCCCAGCAGACGACACTTGGGGCCGGCTGGGTTCACCCGAACCCCCAGCAGACGACACTTGGGGCCGGCTGGGTTCACCCGAACCCCCAGCAGACGACACTTGGGGCCGGCTGGGTTCACCCGAACCCCCAGCAGACGACACTTGGGGCCGGCTGGGTTCACCCGAACCCCCAGCAGACGACACTTGGGGCCGGCTGGGTTCACCCGAACCCCCAGCAGACGACACTTGGGGCCGGCTGGGTTCACCCGAACCCCCAGCAGACGACACTTGGGGCCGGCTGGGCTCCTCCGAACCCCCAGCTGACGACACTTGGGGCCGGCTGGGCTCCTCCGAACCCCCAGCTGACGACACTTGGGGCCGGCTGGGCTCCTCCGAACCCCCAGCTGACGACACTTGGGGCCGGCTGGGCTCCTCCGAACCCCCAGCTAACGTGGCTTGAGACTGGACGGGCTCCTCGGGCCCTCCAGTGGAAACAGACACTGAGGCAGCAGGTACGCAGACCTCTGCCGGTGTGGACACTGGTTGGAACTGAGCAGCACAGTGGCTAGACTCAGGCAGCAACAGTGGAATGCAGTCCTCAGAGGGCTGAAAGTGTTCCCCAACACACTCAGAGGACGGAGGCGGACGGGTGAACTCACTTGAGCTCTCAGGGGGCGCTGAGAGCCGAGACTGCTCTGGTGAGTTCCCCAGTGAAACTGCTGGCGCTGGCGTCTTGACCTCTAGGGGTCCAGAGTCAGCTGGTGAGCGACACCCAGCCTCTGGGGAGGCCCTAGAGGGAGTAACTGTCTCTGAGGTGGCCAGCTTAAGAGAACCAGCAGATGTAATGGTGAAGTGTGTTCCCTGCTTAGAATCAGACGGTGAGGATGGTGACTGAATAAACGGGTGGGTAGGCTGCTGAACTGGTGGTAACTGAGCTACAAGTAGCGAAGTTGTAACAGGTGGTGGAGTGGCTGACTGAACTGAGGGCAGCGCGGCTGCTGACTGAACTGAGGGCAGCGCGGCTGCTGACTGAACTGAGGGCAGCGCGGCTGCTGACTGAACTGAGGGCAGCGCGGCTGCTGACTGAACTGAGGGCAGCGCGGCTGCTGACTGAACTGAGGGCAGCGCGGCTGCTGACTGAACTGAGGGCAGCGCGGCTGCTGACTGAACTGAGGGCAGCGCGGCTGCTGACTGAACTGAGGGCAGCGCGGCTGCTGACTGAACTGCTAATTGTCCTGCTAGCTGTGTTACAGACCCCACATTAGACTGTGGTGAAAGTGTAGATGGGAAAACATGGTCCGGAAGCACTGTTCCAGTGAGGTTTACAGCTTCCCCTGAATAGACCAGTGCAGATGAAAAAGAGTCCAAAACATTTTCATTCTCTACACTCATAGTCTTAACCTCAGTAACCCCAGGCTTAGAAACAACAGTGTGAACACAGTCATTAACCCTGAATATGGGCTCAGCAAAGGCAGTCTGTGGCGCAATGGCCATGGGTGAGACAGAAAAATCATAGTTAACTGCAGAAGGCACACAAAAAATAGCTCCAGAAAACACAGTCACTGAATCTGACGCGGCAGAAAAAGTGTCCCTTTCACTCACCACAGCCGACTGTTTACACGTCCTTACATCCGGCTGTGGGGTGCCGCGGCGGCGGCGCGAACGTCGCTTTCTTCTCGGAGACTGCTCCGACAGGCCGGGTAATCCCTCGTCCGGCGGTTCGGACGGCACGTCCTCCGTTGAAGCGAGCAGGCGAGCGGTAGCGGAGGGAGGGTGAAGGTGAAGCTCGTAAAGAACAAAATTCTGTACGAGCGGGTGCAATGAGTCCAGTAACCAGGGGTAACTGGAAATAAGGTGTTGTAGGTCGGCTTCCACAGTGTAAAGAGAGGCTTCTCCCTCATGCTCTAACAACTGGTAAATTAATTTAGACGCTGAGTTGATAACGGCCTCCTGAAGCTCCCTGGGTGGGGTGACTGCCGCTGGATCCATATCTGGCTGGTCCGTACTGTCACGGCGAGTGAGAAGCCGTGTGAAAAAAAGGAAAAAGAGGATCCAAGCGCAGGCAGTCGTGAAGGTGTGATGGTGATTTATTGACACAGAAATAAAGAGAGGCAAACGACAAAACGGAGAACTAAACTATACTGGGACAACTAAACTACAGAGCATGAACCAGAAACACGAACCTGAACAAAAAGCAAGGTGGACGACGGTACAAGATGGTGACAGCAGGAAGAACACACGAATAGGACATGGAGGATACACAGACGGACCAGCAACAACAATGACTAAAGACGTGACTTAAATACACACAGAGAAACACAAGGAGATTACACACAGGTGGTGGACACAGCTGGGAGTAATTAACAAGACGAGACAGAGGTAAAACTGAACACACTCACATGAGACGCAGACCTTCACAATAAAACAGGAAACAAGAACACTACACAAAGACGCAGACTCGACACTGAGAGACAGACAGAAAAAGACACCTAAACCCACACATGAGAACACAAATCCTTATCACCAATAAACAGAAACTCTAATAATAGACATCATCATAACCACAACAAGAGAACAATAAAACAATCCCAGATGCAAAATAAACCAAAGCATAATAAACTCAAAATACTGGGTCCAACGGACCCAGAACCGTGACAGATTGAGATAAGGGCTTTGGAAAAGTCATTTTGTTTTCTATTGTAAAAACCATCATTTAACCCTGGAGAACCCTGGGGTCAAATTTGACCCCATGGTTTCCCTAGAAAACCAATGGGGTCGGCTCTGACCCCATGGGTTCTCCAGGTTTAAAGCAGTTTACATTCCTTTATAGGCTTTGGGTACAAGTCTGTCAATCCCGAACAATTTATTATCACAGATGGAAATGCAGCAGGATTAAACCACAAAGGCCTAAAATCTCTGTCCTAATCTAGGCTATTCACAGCAAACCATATATTTATCCTGCTGATAAATGATTCATGAAGTTCTTCCATTTTCCATTTATAGAACTAAGAATTGGTTTTCAAGTAAATCACACCTGAGAAGGCTCTGCAAACACAAGCTTTGATCCATCATGTGATCGTTCCCACAGTGACATCTAACCCCATGTCAGACTTTGCACTAACAGCAACATGACCCCACCTTTCAGCACGCAGAGTGAGTGAAATTCAGTCAGAGCCTCAGTTATTTACAGCTGTTATGTTCAGTCAGGAATTTCTGAACCCTTCACGTTTTTTCACCATTCTGGTAACAAAATTAGCAGACTTCCATCTATAAATAAAAATAGAGGATTATTAAGACAACTTACCTTGAGCAACAGAATGATGTGAGGGGCAGAAAACTGTGTGATGGTCCGTTTAGGTTTTTCATAATGAGAGTCTTCCTCACATAAAGTATAGACACTGTGCGGACATTTTATTTTAAGTCTGTTATAATAGAAAATGTCTAGTTCCTTTTCCTTTTAGACGAACAACTACAAATGGCATATTAAACAGTATCAAAGATGTATTTAAGAAAAACACCTTGATTTAGCAGATTTTTTAATCACTTTTGGGTGATTTAAATTGAATGACCCTGTTGCATGACCCAGTGTAGGGTCCAGCAAATGACTAAATGTGCCCGAGACTTTCTAAAGTTGTTGATCAAGCATTTGATCTGATAATGACGGTGATGCAATACATAGTGAGGGGAATGAGATTCAGCTCATTGTTTTTAGTTTTAAAGCATTTAAAGAACACAGTGCTAACAGTAAGTCATGAGGAACTAGATTGCAATCTAATACATCTGAACTCTGCTCTGTTAGTATAACCAGTCTGAACCATGAAGGCGTGTCAGCACCTGCAAAACATATATAGAGCATTCACATGCTGCAGAAAGTGAAGCTGCAGACTGAAGCACAACGCTGATGAAGATTTGGTAAGTTTTGAATTACTTTTACTAAAGAGAAATATATTCCTACATATGCATGGACATATTATTCTTGATGATTCTTTATTTGGTTATTGTTGGAAGTTTCCGCACAGACAGACTGGAATCGTTCTCTTTGGAGAGTCAAAACTGAGAAAGAGAAGACGGAATAGTTTAAGGATAGAGTTCTGTTATTTTTAGCATGATAATAAAATTATGTAACCTACATAAAGAAATGAAGGAGACTCCATACTTCAGTCTGTTGAATACTTTGACACACTGGTCATCTGACAACTTGTCTTATATAAAATAGCTGATGACTCATGATTTGTCAGATCTTTTAATGATATGATGAGCTACATCTGTTGAAACTCAACTTAACCCAAATTCTTTCAGTTTTGAGAAGCAGTACTCTGTTGTTGAACTATTTTCATAGATTTAAGAACCCATACTCAACTTTAGTTCTTAATGACTCAGGTTTACTTGGATGCTAATTTTATACCAATTTTATAATTGTGAGATAGCTCACTGCCTATGTAACAAACCAAAAACGATCCATACAGAAATTGGGAAAAGATGTAGAGAAAATACAATTCTAAACAATTTTCTCTCTTAGATCAGGTGAATGCAGCCTGTGACCAACATGGAAAGGTATCACACTCAACACCTCACATTAAATTCTGCATTCATTAGCTCTTGTTCTTACAACATGATATTCAAAATTACTGTCTGTCTACAGTAAAGTACTTACACAGAACGTTGTAAAGAGCTGGTATTAAGATTAAGGGCTGTGGAAAGATGGGCACCAGTCTGCTTCTCTGTACACAGAAAAGATCTCTGATCGAGCAGGAGGTGAATGAAGTCCAATATTCAGTAGTTTTACTGTCACTCTGTCCAGGAATATGATGTTATGGAGCTAATGTCAATAAAGAGCAGCCAAGCGTAACACCAATGTTGTTTCAAGTGGGAGATGGTAGTGGGGAGTGCTGCAATCTTGGCATCTTCTGTTGATCTGTTGGCTCTGTATGAGTCTCAAGTGGGTCAAACATAGTTGGGGGGCAGGTGTCAGACCAGAATGTCCAAACAGCTCATTGTAACAGGTTTCAGAACAACTGCGTGGTATTGTTGAGGCTGCTGATGGTGGTCTTTTTGGGCAGCTGGATGATTGTGGCTGACTTCAGGCATAGTGGGATGAAGGACTAGTTTTTAAGATCTCAGTTAAGGCCATGGACAGCTGTTCTGAACTCTCTGAGGACCCTCCTGGTCACTACGTCTGGTTTGGCTGCCTTTCTGAGGTTCACTGCCCCCAGTGTTTACACTATCACTAAACATATCATCTGACAGACAACGACACAAATGTGGTAAAGCGGTGTTCTATTTCCTGTACGGATGTTGCTATTATCTTTGTCCAGTGAGGGGTCTGAACAACATTTACACCCCTTGTTGCACAACCCGGTTGAAATACTCAGCTATGGTGTGCAGTACGTCAGGGTTAGTCATGCTGGCTACAAATTGCTTTAAGCAGCTTGTCCATGGCTATGATAGCTTTAGCATAGATGGTGGGTATACAACCGTTACCATGATGCCAGTACAGCTGTCTACAGTCCTTTCAAAGCTTATTCCTAAGATCAGATGATTCTGAGTATAAGTCGACTCACCCAACACACAGCAGTAGTTGAAAGCAAACAACTACACACATACATATACATCGCACAGTAAACAAAGCACCTGTAAGTGAAGACCAGAGAGCTGCAGCATTTATGCGTGCCATTAAACCCTTTTTCCTTTACAAAAGATTTTGAAATGGACATAATAGTTTCCCATTGAGAACTTTACAGCACAGTAGTGTTTGTATTGAGATGTTAATCAAAGAACAAAAAAAGAAAGAAAGAAAAAAGTACCTCACCTTCCTGTTTCTTATGTCTTCGCACGTACTGTATAATAGCAAAAAACATTGTTTTTTCCACAGAGTCAAACAAGCCTCAGATGTTCCCATTTTCCAGCCTGGCCACCAAAATCACAGTGACCTGGACTCTATATTTACGGTTTGTAAAACAACCTCCACTCTCCACAATCATGTCTCTGTAGCACCTTTTGTATGACTCTGATTGCGTTCAATAAAGATTTGATCTCTCTTTTGCATTTACATTGTATAATGTGATCTGTTTCAGCTGCTGGAGGATGAAATCGTTGTCTTCGTGAAGAATGAGCTAACAAGGATGAAGAATTCCCTGAATCCAGAATTCTCTGAATTGTCAGAAAGTCCACATGAGGACGAGGAGGAACGGAGCAGAAGGGAAGCATTTCTGAAACTCACAGTGCACTTCTTGAATAAAATGAATGAAAAGGAACTTGCTGCCTGTCTGCTGAGCAGTAAGAGGATTCCTTTTCATAAATGCATTCTCAAGAAATTCTAATATTTTCTTTTGAAATCATTATTTTCATTATTTTTCTTTCCATTAGAAAACCCTCATCCACACTTTGGGTCTAAACTTAAATCTGACATAAAGAAGAAGTTGCAGCCTGTGTTTGAGGGGATTTCTAAAGCACGAAACTCCTCCAGTCTGAATCAAATCTACACAGAGCTCTACATCACAGAAGGCAGGAGTGGAGAAGTCAATAATAAACATGAGGGCAGACACACGGAAAGAAATGTCAGTAAAGGTGAAACAACAATCAGATGTGAAGACATGTTTAAAACATCAACTGCAATAGAAAAACCAGTTAGAACAGTGCTGACAAAGGGAGTGGCTGGGATCGGGAAAACATTCCTGACACATAAGTTCACTCTGGATTGGGCTGAAGGCAAAGCTAACCAGGACATAAAGTTGATATTCCCACTCACATTCAGAGAGCTGAATCTGCTGAAAAATAAAAGGTTCAGCTTGGTTGGACTTGTTCATCACTTTTTTAGTGAAATCAAAGAAGCAGGAATCTGTAACTTTGAAAACTTCAAAGTTGTTTTCATCTTTGATGGTCTGGATGAAGCTCGATTTCCTCTGGACTTCCACAACACTGAGATGCTGACTCATGTTCAAAAGTCCGCATTAGTAGACGTGCTGCTGATAAATTTAATCACTGGGAATCTGCTTCCTTCTGCTCACTTGTGGATAACCACAAGACCTGCATCAGTGGGTCAGATCCCCTCCAAATATATAGATGCTGTCACAGAGGTTACAGGGTTCAGTGACCCACAGAAGGAAGAGTACTTTAAAAAGAAATTCGGAGATGAGAAGCAGGCCAATATCATGATCTCCCACATAAAGACATCAGAAAGCCTCCACATCATGTGCCAGATCCCAGTCTTCTGCTGGATCACTGCTACAGTTTTGGAGAGTCTCTTAAAAAGCAGTGAGGAAGAGAGACTGCCCAAGACACTGACTGAGATGTACATCCATTTCCTGGTTGTTCAGACCAAAGTGAAGAATATTAAGTATGATGGAGGGGAAAGGACAGATACTCACTGGACTCCAAAGAGTAAGAAGATGATTAAAGCACTGGGGAAACTGGCGTTTGAGCAGCTGCAGAAGGGCAACCAGATCTTCTATGAATCAGACCTGACAGAGTGTGGCATTAATGTCAGAGAGGCCTCAGTGTACTCAGGAGTGTTCACACAGATCATCAAAGAAGAGAGAGGGCTGTACCAAGAGACTGTGTTCTGCTTCATCCAACCGAGTGTTCAGGAGTTTCTGGCTGCTCTTCATGTCCATCTGACATTCACCAACTCTGGTATCAACCTGCTGGAAGAAGAGCAAACAGCCACAATACAGGCTGAAGAGTCTTTGGCAATACACTTCTACCAGAGTGCTGTGGACAAAGCCTTGAAGAGTCCAAATGGACACCTGGATTTGTTCCTTCGCTTCCTCCTGGGTCTCTCAATGCAGACCAATCAGACTCTCTTAAACGGCCTGCATTGAGATATACAGACAGGAAGCATCCCAGAGAACAATGAGGAAACAGCCCACTACACAACAGTTCAAAAATAAGATCAGCTCATCTGCAGTTCTGTGGTTGCACCCATAAAAGACAAAAATGTACTGGGTTCAAATCCACTGTGAACTTTCTGTGTGGAGTTTATATGTTCTCATCATGTCATTAGTCAACTGATGATTTTGACTTTATACATAAAATCTGTCCTGGTTCTCAAGTTTCTGCACTGGATGAGTTGGAAAACTATTGAATCAACAAAAATAGTATCACGTTTTTTTTCTGCATGTGTCAGTCATCCATGAAATGTTTAAATTTAAGACTAACCCGATTATAATGATTTAAAAAAAACACCAGCCTTATTATTATTATTATTATTATTATTATTATTATTATTATTATTATTATTATTATTAGTTTAGTTTAGTTTAGTTTTCTCTATTTGTGCCTCTACTCTGTCGACTCTTTATGTGTTTGTATGTTCTATGCTGGTTATATAATGTAGCAACCCCACTCCCTAAATTTACTTAATGTGATATATTTGCATTTGAACAATAATGTGCAAATGTCAAACTTACAAACAAAAATAAATACTTGCATAAAATATTTTGATAACTGATTAACTGTAACATAATCTTTAATGAATATAAATACAAACATGCATACAGAGAGCGTCAGGTTGGCTGAATACACAGAATACGAAGTCATAACTAATAAAGACAGAGTAGAGATTTTCCATACTGAATTTTATTATTTCTATTCTTATTTATTTAGTATTGAACAGACAAGTGATAACTTTTATCACACGTTTCAATTATATTTAATTCAATTAAATTTTATTCAAATAGCACTAAATCACAACAACATTTGCCTCAGGGCACTTTATATTATACTGTAAATACAGTTGACCCCCTATGACCAAGCACTAATATGCTAAAACAGCCACTGCTGGTTTTGTTTGTATTTTTAGTTTTTCAAGTTAGCTTCTAAAAGAAATCTGATATTTCTTCCACACTAATATTTTATCATTTTATTACAATTATAGTGATAAAAGGAAATGTTTTGCGTGTATCCTAATCAAACAGGGAATAGGGCACAGCAGGTGAAGACAATAGGGGTAATAAGAGGACTGTAAAGACAGAGAATAAAAGAAATTACCACAATAAACCAGGAAAGTAAAGATTCACTAACTAACACAAAAAAGAGGAAGGCACAAAACTGATCCTTACAACAGTAAAATTTAAAAATAGGAAATTCACAATATAACAATATCACAAAAAGTCAACACCACAAGAATTAAGAGTGGATTTGTAAGAAGTGAAATCACTTACAATGGACAGAAACAAATTTATTGACGGTTACCCTCATGCAATAAAGAGGATGCATAATTTATCGCAAGATGGCCGATTTTTTCACCAAGTCATCTACAGAAGGTATTTTGCAGAGAGTATAGGCAGTTTGTGTTGAAACAACAAAGGTTTTCAACTATTCTCAAAATTCTCAAAGTGTTTTTCTCAAAATGAAAAATGATGATCATTTTTTTTTTAATGTACCGTAACACATTTGCTCTTTAATCTCTTTGTGTGTTCTTCTTGCAACACACAAATTTACCCTTTCTGTGTAATAACAGGAGCGGCAACAAGAGGCTGCTGGGAAGATTAAGCCAGGCTCCTGATGACATTAAAACACATCCAAGATGTGCTCCTGTAATATACACTACAGACCAATACAGATCCCAAACAAACTTCAACACCAGCATTCCCAGTATGGTCACAATGGTGTAAAATGCCCTCTTCTTTGATTGGTCAACCCTGTCCCTGTTCCTGCTTTCTTCTCTTGGGCCTGAATGAATTAAGACACGGAGAACAGAAAGGCTGCAGAAGGAGGCGATGGTTAAAAACAATATCATGAGGAAAAAATTCACAATGGCGAGGATGATATCTTTTATTGTTATAAAACCTGTTAATGCAAAGCAAAGCAGCCAAACACAGCCTATGCTGATTATCCTGATTCTGACCCCTCTTCCTTTCCTTAAGCTCCGATAAGTGATGGGATGAACAGCAGCCATGTAGTGCTCCACACAAGTCAGCATGTGAAAGAAAATCTGTCCAAAGCAGGCGAAAGAGAAAAAAATGAACGGATAGATTAATATGTTTAAATTATTCATGACGCTACCACAGTAACTGAAGATACACCCTAAGACAGCAAGCAGGTCCATGATAACGATGTTGTAGGTGAAGCAGTCAGAGTGACTCAGTGTTACTTCCATGAAGGTGGAGCCTTTTTTCTTCCATTCTTGGAGACCATGTTGGAGGATGAGGATGCAGACAGGGAAGACGAGGAAGATGATAATGATGCTAAATGCACAATAGATGAAGGAGCTTGGTTTAGAGATGAGACAGTGCATGTATAGAGAAAGGGAGGTGTTCATGGAGGAAAGGTACTGATCCAAAGTGGAGAATGATGAGTTTGCAGACATCTGGAAAAGAAAAAGGCAAAAAGGACAAACCACTGGAATGTAAATTAAATTGACAGAAAAATTAAACCTATCTATATGTAGTTTATATATTCAGCTTTTCCCCCTGTTTCTTCTATTATAACACTTTGTGATTTTTCTAAATTCAGGTTCTGTTGATATTAGATGTTATACAGTTGAGGCCAAAATTATTAATCCCCCTTATGAATTTAGGCAACACTCCTGATTTCAATATGAAAATGACCATTAAAAACAAGTGTTTGTTTTTTAAAGTGTATCTGTGTCCAAAATAACAATGTCCACTAATTGTAGTAGGGATGTTTTATTGATAGACTGAGTAGAAACAAGAAAGAGCAAAAATGAGCCATCCAAAATTATTAGCCCCATGCCCATTAATAGTCAATATGTATCATTTTTGAGCCACAACTGACAACAATCTATTGGAGTAGGTCTTTACTAGGTTGGCACAGGTCTCCTGAGGGATTTTGGCCCATTCCTACATTGCAAATTGTTCTAGATGGTCTAAATTGCACTCAAACAAGGCTCCCTGTGCCTGAGGCTGCAAAACAGCCCTACAGCATGATGCTCCCACCACCATGTGGCAACTGTGTTCCTAGGGTTTCCCTTTCTTCGCCAAACATAAGCAACATCCATGTGCTCAAACAGTTCCAGTTTAGTCTCATCAGACCAAAGCACAGACTTCCAAAACTCATCTTTACATTTCAAATGTTCACGGGCAAACCTCAGTCGGGCTGTGATGTGCCGCTCTTTGAGTAAAAGGGTTCTTCTGGGACGATGGCCGTAAAGCCCACCACAGTGAAGAGCCCTCACAACTGTGTTCCTTGAAACATCAACTTCAGAAGAGGCCAGGTCAGCAACAATCATCTTGTAGATATCTGGTGTTCCTTGCTGACATTTCTGACTATTTTCATCTCCAGAGTTCATGAAATCTTGCGCTGATGGCCACGGCCAGGTTTGTTTCTAACAGAATTTGTCTCCTTGTACTTGGGAAGTTGTAGACACTGTGAATTGCTTGGAAATGGCAGTGTAGCCTTGTCCCTTATCCTGAGCCTCTACTATCTTCTTTCCGAGCTCCAGACTGATTTCCTTTGTCTTTGGCATGGTGAGTAACAGTACTCCCTCTCATGTGTTCCAGAGTGCTGTTTCTTGGAGTCTTTTTATGTTGATTGGATGTTGTTAGGAAGCCAATTGATTGCACAGGTGTGGGTTCAAAGCTGATTGGTTAATTAGTGTAGATGTGTTTTGAAAGCAAACATTCATATGGGGCTAATCTTTTTGACCACCTCATGTTTTTTCTATATTTGATATAAAGCAAGACTAAAAATGTATTTTATATTACAAAATGTACCAAAAGCTAGTAAATAGCACTGGTTAATGTTTGATTATATCAAGTTTCATCAAT
>NW_027051865.1:0-40929 GCF_036321145.2 Pelmatolapia mariae
CACAGTCCAAAGACATGCATGACAGTTTAACTGGTCATTCTAAACTGATTGTGGATATGAGGTCGATAAAGTGCTTGTAGTATATAAAATATAGTGCTGTATAGTTAAAGTGTGGCTTGCAGCTACACGTATTTTGATTGGTTGGTAAAACTAGAAATGCAGTGAATAAATACAAGTGCATTGCATAAGCATGTGCAACAAATTACAACGAATTTATTCTGAGTAAAGTGAGGATTAGAGAAGCACCTGAGCTGCCATTTCAGTGAATGGGGAAGAAAACAAAGCAAGTTTTCCTACAGCTGGTCGCAACAATAATGATGTTTTGTGTTTTAAGTGTAAATATGTGTTGAGTTAATATTGATAATGCTAAATGGTAGTTATGAGGCTGTATTTTATGATACGAAGCGAGGACATTAATACTTGTAATGGTTAGAATGGTTTAAAAAGACATGGCTATATAACATATCCCAACAGTTCCAGACTGTTCCTGCCATTTTCCCTCTCAGTATATTAGATTTCAGTCGTTATGGGTGTTATGTTAGGTGAAACAGAATGTAGTATTGTGTGATAATAGATTTTTTTCTCCAAAAACAAGTGTTAAAAAACCTACAAAATAAAAAAAAAACCCAAACAAACCAACAAAAACCCCACTCTGTGCTCTTAATAAATGTTACATTTTATCCATCATCCATGTATTAATAGTTACACTTATTATACATTTATTGTATATTAAATGACTTAACATGTATTGAATTTTCAAATATTCAAATATACATTTTGTTCTACACTGGAGAGCTTTGTAGATTAAAGTGTTGTTTGGGCAAAACTAATAATATGAAAATCTCACCTTGGGCTTAGAGAAAGAACAGTGAGCATATTTTCTATTTTGACATTTTATGGTACAAATAATGGATTGATTCACGGAGAAACAGATTAATCAGTAAGTAAAATAAATATTTGATGGAGCCTTGGTTGATACATTTCCTTCCGGGATGCTGTTTCCCAAATGCAAGCAGTTTTAACAGAGACATCAGCCTATAAGCATCAGATTTTAAATACTGATCCTATTATTGTTCCTCGTTTGGGTGTTTGGCTGCAGGCATGAAGAACTTTAGGGTTAAAGTGGACAGTCAGTGCTGCCATGGGCAAACACATTATCCTGCTGCAACCTTATTAACACAATGTGATTTTAGCAGCTGCTCATCACTACTTGATACATGTCAGCAGCTGCTATTTTTTAAATCCCACCTGGCTTGTGTCACAATGGCTGTGACTCAAGGGGAGAAATCCTTTAAGTATACAAGCACCGGTTGATTTTGGCTTAGATGTCTGATGTTGACCCCAAACAGAACCTGGTGATGTGTCTGACTGCCTCAGAACAAGTACAAAATACAAATATGTACATATCTGCTCTGATTCACTTTTATGTGTTGGTTTCAGATTGATTTTTTCCAGATTCTTATGGGGTTTTTTGTCATTTTGTTTGACAGAAAAGAGACAAGCTGATATTTAGGCTGAGAACAAGAAACCAACTGGTGTCCAACTCAGGCCGAGAGGCAGAGTCAGACCTAAACAGAGAGATGAGTGAATGCTCTGGATTATATAGAAAGACAGCTTATGGTTTAGGCTCAGGCATAGAGACAGCAGGTTTTATATTGATACATGGGCTCACATCCAAGCTAACATGTTTAGGTTTTTTGGGTTCAGACTGTTGAAGATCTAAGTTTCATGTTTAGGCTTAGACTGGGAGGCAGATTCAAGCTTATGCCCAGACAACTTTTTTTCTGAGAAAAAAAAAAGACTCAGGGTCAAACAGTGCTGCAGCAGCAAGTGCAATGCTTCCCAAGGGAGTTGACTACTGCAAGACAAGGAACCTTAACAACTAGAAAACCAACAGACTGGGGTACTGGAGGAGAAACTGGGAGAAAGAAGGAAGTTTGGCTGTCTGGAGGCACAGGGATAACTAGCTGTTGGAAAGCCAGCTGATGTGTATTTTAAAAAGAAGCTTCTTAAAAGAGAAACAGATACGCTGGTTGACAGAGGAGAAGAGAGTTAATGACTAGTGAGCACAGTGGCTGGCTAATGAGAAGGGGAGGTTGTGTAACCAGCTTGCCGAGCAGAGCAGTTGACGGACTCTGGGGGTGGGTGACCGGCAGAGCATCTGAGCTCCTACACAGAGGAAAATACGCCCCAGGATTCAAAAAGGAAAAGGCTGGGGACAGCAGTGGGACCAGGACGGTTGAACTGATGTGAACTGCATGAGATGACAAGCAGAGAGTCAACAATGAAGCCTGCTGATACTGAAAGTGGATCTGTGACTCATTTTTAAATTGAAAGTAGATTTTATTTATACCACAAAATCTCCCAGCGCTCCCCCAGTGTTCTGACTTAGTGTCAATATAATGCTTGGGGTTTTTTAAACTAATGAAAAAAAATGCATTATGATACGTTTTGGGGGGTTTTTTATACTTCAAAAAAATTCCAAACTATTTTAAACATTTTGAATTTGCAGTAAAAAGACAAGGTTCTATAACAAACATATATTTTCAGTTCAAATTCAAGTACAAGGAAAGTCTACACACTTTCTTTTCACCCACCACAAACATTTTTTCCTAGAAAAGATAAACCGAGGCAGATTTCAACCACAGAAAGAACAAAAGGATTACCAAATTATCCGAGCATCTGAGTAAAGATGCTTCAGTTTAAGGTTATTTGCTCAGTAAGTATTAGTCAAGCCCATTTGCAGTAGTCCCAGTGCATAAGAGTGACAAATAGTAGTTCCTTAAGCTCAGAGAAATATGACTGGCACATCTAATCTTTGTCAGTAGTGTTTAAAGTCTAACAAATTTGTTTGCTGCTTTAAATGTAAGGTGATTGTAGAATGAAGCTTCCCTGTGCTCAGAATGAAAGTATTAATCTTTCTATTCCCCTGACAGGTGTCTTTCACGTTGCTTGATTGAGTGAGTTCTTACACAGAGCTAATCTTAAAAAGCACTAATAAATTATCATTTTCTCCTACAAAGCGAACACATCGTATTTTGTCTTTAATGGAAGACACACTAATGTTGTCAAGGGCTTTTGAAAAGTATCGAAACTGAAGCAAGTGAAGCAAAGCAAACACAAAAGTAGTCCCGGGACAGTGAACGCTAAATAGGGATGGCGAATAACTGAAGGCAGACGAAAACCTTATGCAGATGTCAACTTTCTGCAGGAATGACTCTCATCTCAAAGCTTTCTTTTATGTCAAGTTTTCTAGAAGGGAAAAGTCATTTGACCACATTACTTAGATTCCAATAATTTGCATTTGAAAAGGTATGCCCAACACTCAAAGACAGTTTGCATTCTGCTCGAGTGCTCTTGACTCTAGGGAACACTCAGGAGTTTGGTGTGTGGACTGATGAGACAACTTTTTGGAGCCCCTGGTCTTGCCCTGTCCCCACAGACACCTTTCATGTTGTCTGCTTTGCAACATAGAGTTCTCAAATTAAATTCCTAATGAGGCAAGTGTGAGAAAACACACAACCATACACTTTACAAACTTTCCTAATGCTGCAGCTCTCTGAGAGTTGCCTGCATGCAAACTCGTCTGCAAGTCTGCCATCAACTGTACTAAAAGCAGAGCTCAAGACTTTATTGATTTCCTTGCTCCTTTCTACACTTTTCCTCTGATGGGCTACTTTGCTTGACACCTCTTCTCCCTCAGAGGCTCATCGTCATTGCTACTGTATGAACTAAGTGGCACATCTCCCCTCCAGCATTAATTAATAGCTTTGTGCTTCCTTCAGCTCATCTATTCTCTCAGACTAATTGCTAGCAGAAGCATCTTCGCTAATCCAATTTGGAGCCCTGAGTAATCTCCGGGAGCGTCTCAGGCATTATTGAGTATTTGTGGGAACCTGCAGTCCTAATGGTTACTGTTTGTGCATTTCATTTATCTGATCTCAGCGAAGGATAGCCACTTTTTTGTGCACTTGCTTATCCCTACTTACAGCTGCAGCCTTACAGTGCACCATACTGACAGAATGGACTTGCTCTGTATGAGGTCTTTTTTTCCTCTCGGCATGTGTGTTATTGACAGCACTGGCCTTTTGATAAGACATTCCTTCTCTTCAGCTTGCAGTGCTCTCTCTGAAAACCTGAAAAATACAGCATTTCTAGCATTAGGCCTGCAAAACATAATAAAATTTCAGTGCTATAGAGTAATTACTGCGAGCAAATGGAATCACTGTTGTGAAATTAGGCAAGCTCAATCTTCTGCCAGCAGTACTGTTAGTGCTAATTTTGGTGTTATCAGCAAGATCCACAGTAAAAGCCCTCTGGAAGCTGAAATCCTTTCAACAGTGGTCACAGCTAAACATTAGCGCCAATATAAATGAGATAATGATATATTTGCGTTTTTCATTTCATTAATTTGCACATTTGAAAGGGTAATTATTAAAGTACACAAACACATGCAACACAGCTTCCTACCACTCCTCTGCTTTAAAATATGTTAGTGGATTAATCAGCCATGACAATAAAGCCACATTGCGAGTAGATCCTGTGTTGAGGCACAGACATAGGACCTGTAAGGCATCCAAGGTGTTGGGATCTGATGACAGAGGGGTGCAGTCTAGGCTGGTTCTGGTTCTGATCCCCTGGACTAGGATTGTTGTATTCTTCAAGTAATTCTCATGTGTGTGAAGTACATTACCCAGCTGTGGGAGGCTGTTGCTGTCAGGAAATAACATTTTCTGTGAGGGGGGTTGACTAATACCTATGTTGGTGAAAGCCATTGATTTTTTCAGAGCCAAACATTGCATTGTACCAAGACGATCAGTGTTCACTTCATCCGTCACCTGTGGTTCACTGTTAGAAAAAGTCATTTACATATGTAACATGCTCTGGGAAAACAGCTTTCCGAATTTTAAAGAATAGCTCCCTTAAATGTGGCAAACAGATCCATTCTGTACTGAAAACAACGAAAAAATACTCTTCTCACACTTAGGATGTGCTCTTTGTGATGATACTTAATGAAGACTTCCTGCACTACCCAGCAGTGGCCACAGGGTGTCAGTATGTAGCTATGGATGTGCTAAAGTACAAACAACCTCCAACCTCTTATCTGTCAACTGAGACGTCCTGTGTGTTTTAGGAATTATTGGCTGTGGTTAAACACTGTTTGGATGGGAGTCTGGGGGCCGGCAGTACAGACCTGATAGTACACCCTGATGAGTTTTGGCTAGCTGGACAAATGTTTAATTTACTAAAGTGATGGTCTGGATGAATTGTGGGCACTTCACTGACAGGATACGACAGAAAATCAAGCGTATACCGTATCTCATGTTGTTAGAGTCTGATTCTGCACACATATTTGTCTATCTACCTTTGTGAGGACTGACACAATATATTCCATAGCCTTAACCAGTCTTCAGCTTGAACCCAACAGACAAGTCTAAACCTTCAAACAGATCTTTGTAGGTATGTGACAAGGTGTGGACTGACTAAAGAAATTCCCATCACACATAACCACTTACACACACGCTCACAAAGCCCATGTATTCTAGAAATATTACATAATTTCTGACTTCTGCTCTTATCACTAGAAATCCTGCCTGCAGTTAAACTCATAAAATGGCTCGATGCTTTTGTCTTCATTTATTGTTTATTGTGCAAATGGAAAGAGGCCAGGAAGCCCTTTCAAAGCCTGCGATCTTTCCATGGCCACTTGGAAGCTAATTAGTTGGATTAACTAACCTTCTGATTGCCGCAACAAGGTTTTGTTGTGTCGCGTCATTTGAATTAATGAGGCAAGTTGATTAGAAACCTGAACTGATAGAACTGTTGTGAGAAAGGGTTGATTCCCTCGCTGCAGAGTGATAAATATGCCTCATTTCCTGTCATTGTCTAATGTTGGCAGGATGGCTCACTCCTATTTGATTTCAGTGGTTTGCCAGAATCAGAGGACGTCGTGTTGGCGATATAGTTACAGGAAGTATTAGCACAAACTTGTGTGTAAAGAAAGAGTGAGTCTGAATGATGCTTTACAGTCCTGTCAGCCAGGCCCAGGACTTTAACTTTTGAACTGCTGTGACATTCAAATTAACATAATTGATTTAATATCAGTCTGGCCAGAAAGTGCATAATCAGAGTTTGAAAACTCCACGAAAGATTTTTCTTGCTAGACATGCTGGCAAATAATTCCTGACTTTAGCAAATGGGTAAACAGTCCTAGAAATGAGAACACTTGGCGATCTGCCCGAAATGGTCTTGAAAAATGATCTCATTACAATACTCATTTCTAATGAGCTGGAATTTGTCTATTAGTGGTGCAGTATAATCTAAACACGCCTGACTGTGAACAAGAAGCTCCCACAATCACTTTTCAAGGCTCCAGTGTAGATTTGCCTTTCAGTGAACATCTTCATTTGGCTTTGGTATGTCACACTTTAATTCAGCAATATTTTACCAAAAGTCATATAGCCTGGGGGTCAGTTGGGATGCAAATTAGTTTTTAGTTTTTAATACATCATCTACAGTTTCATGACTAAGAAGTGCACAGTTGTGACTGTTACATCCACCCGTAGACAAACATATACAGTAAAAGTACTAATTAATTGCTTGTATTGTAGTTCCAGCTGCAGAAGGTAAACATGCTGAGCTATGAGCAGATGTGTTTCTGCTGCTTCCTCACAGCAGGAGATTATCCCATGATTCTCCTCCCATCGGACTGGAGGGCCAAACAGCGATGGTCCTCCAGTCCATTCATACATGATTTATCTTCATATTCAACCGAATGTTTCTCCTTTACTGTATAAAAGTAAGATGTACTTATCAGTGATTCTTGAAATGGAGGAGCAGCTCGTTAAGGGGGTACAACATTGATGGAATGGCAATGGACAGGTTTGTGAAAGTACACCCAGGTAACCCTAAAGCAGCGATTGGATTTACATCTACCAAAACAAAACTATGAACTATGATGGCCTATCTCAGTCCTGGCTTCACTACAGCGGATGAGACCACAGACTTATGTGTGACTCATGGAGAGATAAAGTGGCTCATTATTATAATTATGATTATTTTTGGTCAAGATATTGTATTAATAATAGTCAAGGACTTGAAAATAATTTTATTTATGAAAGGGAAGGCTACAAATTCCTCACCGCTCATCCCATAGAGCTCGTGCTTTAGCTGTCTAGGTAATAAATTCACAGTTCTGGTTCACTGGAACTGCTTTGACGGTGAAAAACAAAACAAAACGAAAATGAAAACACCAAACTATTGACAGACGAGTGGTCAAGTGGTGCCTATCTCCATCAGAAGTGGGTAGAGGCCACAGCAGAGACCAAAAACCTAACAACAACAACAACAACAAAAGGGCCTATTTTCTCCACCTGGTGAGTCCAAAATTAAAAGTACAGTGATTTGACAGAAAGTTTGACTCATTTGTCACAGTTTACAGCATAAAGTTATGTTAGCTAACAGTTTAGCAAACAATAGCCTGCTTAAAAGCCCAGCAGATGGTCAATTTGCACATATTTTCAGTCATGTTTCGGTTCTCCTCTGTTGGTAACTAACTATTGAGTACACCTGGCTCTTTAATTACTTAATGTTCCACTTTCTTTCCCAGCTCCTCACCAACTCTGTTATTTGCAGCTGGGCAGGTGACAGTTTATCAAAGCGGTGAAACAGGCGCAGAAAGCAGCGAGATGGCAGCATACTGTTAATTTGTTGCAAAACAGTATGTTAAAAGGCTAAGGAATAGAAAAGAATTGCCTTTTTACATGTACAACCAAATTATGGGTGTTCCACGCCAACAGTGCAGGAATAAAATATAAATAGTAAGACAACAGGAATAAATAATAAACATGAGAAATATATAGAATCAAGAGAAAGGAACACATTGGAGAACAAAGTGTAGTGCAAAGGACTTGGTCTGAGCATAGAGTCTGTGTGTGAGTGGCCTGAGTGATGAGGGTAAACTCAGACCATTGCTCAGATTGGTGAGGTGGGTGGGCAGGGGTGGGGTGGGGTGTGGGGGGAAAGTGTTTGTTAACAGTCCAAAATGTCCTAGGGGAAAAAGCTGTTCTGGAGTCTGGAGGTGTGGGACTTGATTGACCTGAGGCACCGACCAGAGGACAGCGGGTCAAACAGGTGGTGGGCGGGGTGCAGGGGGTCACCTGTGATGCCGCTGGTTTTTCTGTGACAGGAGGATCTGGCGATGGCCTCCAGGGTGGCAGAGGGCAGCCAATGATTTTTTGGGTGGTGTTAATTACCCCTGTTGTGGCCCCAGCAGTAGGACAGCCTAGAAATGACAGCAAATAGTATTTGCTGTCAATTCTGTGTGTGGGTCTATCAGACTAAAGCCTTTTACAGTCTATATGTGCTTATTTGTTTGAATTTTAATACTGATCAATCAAGCTTTATCTTCTCAGACAAAAGGAAGCCAGTGTGGGTTCATCAAGGTTGCCGTCTTTGCTTCAATAAAGATACGTGACACACTTTTCTTTTCAAGAGGAATGCCGTGTCTAGAACCATAAAAGCCTCACATTTAAAAAAAAAAAAAAAAGTAAATAGCTGCCAATCCTATACGATAATAAAGCAAAAAGAGAACAACAGCGCTGCATGTGTTAAACACACACTACATCACTGGTCAACGGCACCTCCTCCCCATGTGATGGCAACATGACTCATATGAAGCATGTCCGCTGATTCATCGAACAAGAAAACAAATGGGTGGTGAAGAGGGAAATCAATGCGGTGAGTCTACGAGATCAATCCTGTGGTTGCGCTCATGGTTTCCATTTTCTCTGCACTCACACACTCCACGTGACCCCAAACTCATTTAGGGTGACAAAGACTAACCATGTTACCGCCTGCACAGAGAAATCCACATTCCTCAAAACTGTCATCTCTTCAATCTCACGCTGACAGTAATGGTCTTGAGATGCCGCCATTTTGAGACATGCAATTTAAAGAAAAAATGAGCTTGAGGAGGGGGAAGAAATGTCTCATGGCGGAGATAGCGGAGACAAAAAGAGGGAGAATGAGGGGAGAGCGAGCGAGGGTTTGCTGTGAATCATTAGTTCGATGGGAGCACTGCTGTTTCAGGACTAATTGAGTATCAGCGTGAGCCATGGGTGGGTTGGCCTCAAAGCTGCTGTCGTCAGCACGAGCAGACGGGCGGCTTTGAGAGGTGAAGTCTGTAAAAACGGAGCCATACGGCAATCCCTGAATTTAACAAAGAGCAGTTTTGAAAGCTTCAGCGGAGAAGCTGGTGAAGCTACAAAGAAGCAACGATGTCCTGACTGCGATGGCTTCCACATCTGCACCTGTCTCCTAAACTTCATCATGTACGATCATCTGTGAAAAGATTAGAAATTCACACTGTACTTTTACACATTTAATCAGCAGCTTTCATTATTATACCTCTCGGTCCCTGGAGACAATTAAAAAAACAGCAACAACAACACTAAAAACAATATAGTTCAGTGAACGAAAAGAGAAATAAAAGGCTCTTAAAAGCCTGCAGTAAAGTACATCCCCTTGAAACCTCTTAAATCTGTTTAATTTTACATTTGAAGCTAAATGAGACATTCAGTCTTTTTCACAGAGAAATACATGAAATAATACATGATCTTTTAACACTGTATCAAGTGGTGGGAGCATACAATGTGAAATTATTGAAATTATATGCCAACAAATGGCAAGAAGCTTCTCCTGTCTCAGTTGTTAGGGTGACAAGACCAACCTCAAGTATTAGATTTTGTATGCATTTCTTAACTGCAACAAACCTAAATAGTGCATTTTGGTTCCCAAACCTAAAAGACACCTGAAAAACTAAAGTAATCAGAGATATTTTTAAAAATCAATTGGTGTAAGATTATGGACAGCTGAAGTTCTTTTGTTTCAGCAATGCCACCACCACGCCCACCTCCCCTGAAATCAGACCTTTGTTGGTTTTAATACAAACACACCTGGCCCAGGTAACGCGTGCATCCACCAAAACAGAGCCTATAAATACACTCTGCGTTGCTTTTCGCACATTTTCACACCGTCTCCAACATGTAGTGCAGTTTTGTGTCCAGCTTGCATGTTTGAATTTACACCATCGCAACTATAAAAAAATCGAACCATCTCCAAGAAATTACATTAGATTATGTTTCATAACAATATTTTCTGCACTGAAGAAGAAGAAGAAGAACAACAACAACAACTGTACATTTAGACAAGTAGTAAAAGAAGATTTGAGTGTACTGTCTTAGAAACAAGTTTGGACACATGTGGTCAACGTGGTTAAAGTTAGTGAAAGATCACGATTTTGTTAAAATGTTAAGAAGCCACTTTGTCCAAATCTCATTGCAGCTGTTGTATTTTTTCAGTGTTTTCTGATACACCTTCTTTTAATATTTCTTTGTAATATGCGAGCTAAACTGATGCGATTCAGACGCTGCATTTATTACTGCAGATTTGTAGTAGCACTAAAACTTATTCTAGCAGGCAGGATTGTAAAATAGGAACCTACATGTTTTATATTTAACCATAAACTTAATATTTTCTTCATTCATTGTTCATAATTACAACTGTAACATTTCACATGCATACAGCTTGGATTTTTAGTTCGCAGACTATGTGTAAACCCTAAAATCAGATTAAATTAATATACTTGCAGGAGAACACAACTTCCTCATTTATGCTCACAGTTATCTATAAAACTGTCAGTTTGATATAACATAACATGCAAATTAGGAAGAATTAGAGGCATGTACAGTAATAACCACTTTGGTATACAGATGAGGAGACAGAGACAGTGGGCCTTTCATGTAATTTCCATCAAGTAAATGGAAGTTAGTTTGTTTTTTTTCCCTTTTTTTGCACACAAAAATGTATCTGACTCATGAAAAACCTAAAAGAACCTGTAAAATTGCCATGCTATTGTTCCATCACAGTCGCACACCTCTACCAGCTAGTCAAGTTGTACTTTGTACATTATATTGCCTTAAGTATTCACACTCACATTTTTATGGACTTGAGTGACAATCCTATTCTTAATCCATAGGGTTAATATGTTGGCAGCCCACCCTTTTGAAGCTAGAACAGCTTCGACTCTTCTGGAAAGGCTTTCCGCAAATTTTCAGAGTGGGTTTGCTGGAAATTTTGATCATTCTTTGTGAGGTCGGATAACAAAGCCTGGCTCATAGCCTCATCTCCAAGGTGTTCTATCAGGTTGAGATCAGGACTCGGGACATCAAACTCACTCATCCATGTCTTTATGGATCTTTCTCTGTGCACCGGTGCACATACATGTTGGGTTAACTGTTCGGCCATGGAAATGGTCTCTGTGCACTGCTCTTGAACTGATCTGAAGTCCACATGAAGTTTGGAAGTCTGCGATTGACCCTGCAGAAAGTTGGTGACCTCTGCACATCATGCAATTCAGCATCTGCTGACCCCACTGTGGGATTTTACGGGGCCTACCACTTCGTAGCTAACTTGTTGTTCCAATCGCTCATTCAAGATGATCTGCATGTTTTATGCCAGGTGCCCTGCAGAGATGCAACCCTCTCAATTTATCCAGACTTGGACCAGTGCTTGGAGTACACGGTCTTGTGGCCCCTTTGTGCCTGGGTCAGATATAAAAACTCACAATTTGTATTCTACTAAAGATTTGTGCAAATTCTTGCTGCAATTGCTGTCTGGCCAAAAAGCAGCAAAGTCACAATGACCATGATGTTTTTGCACATTCTGATTGTTCATCCTAAATATTTGCACCAACTGAAAATGCTTCCAGACACGTTTCTCACTAGCTCAGTAGCATAATCATATTTAAACTTTGACTCATAGTTTTTCGTTCTGTGCGCCCCAAGTTATTGCCTATATTACACAGGTTAACAGTGTGTTACTGAGCTTCACAGACATTCATAGAAGTTTATATTTATTATTTGTGGTAAAATATTCACAATAAAAGAAAAGGCTGCTCCTCGCTGCCAGCCATTACTGTGATCTTTGACTTCTGAAAAAGAAGCCGGGCTTGTTATGAAGATCCAATAATCTTTTTTCAGTTTTTGCAGTCCTCACTCTCTGAAGTTAATGCAGTGTCAAGGTTTTTTATTCCTCTCTCAGGGATGCAGATGACATATTTCTAGCTGACATGCAAGTCACATAAACAATTAACTTATGACCTGCAGAGTAATCAGCTCCGCTACCACCACTCAGGAGAGGCTGAAAGAGACAATTTTCTTAATGCTGGAAGGAAGGCAACAGAAACTGTCCTCTAATCTTTGCTCACTGATTAGAAAAGTCCTGAGAGTGAAATGATGAGTTCACAGGAGTAGCTATAAGTGCTATATAGTCAAGAGTGTGTCCATGACAGAAAAAAGCTCATATGTAACTTAGGCTGAAACCTTAATATCTCATAAAGAGAACTGAAGAACTGAGACAACCACACCATCTGGCAAAATATCAGTAAGTGAGAAAGGAAGTGCAGGAAAACATATGAATCAGAGCTGCTGTAATGATCAGCATGTGACTTATTTAAAACGACAGAGCTAATGCATTCTGCAAACTGGCACAATGTCATATTTTCACTTCATGATTACCAGAGCCAAAAGCAACTCATGGTAAAAATATGAATTTGATATCTACAAATCTACAAAATCTGAAACAGAGGTCTTTTAACAATTCAATTGTATTTATATCGCGCCAAATTACAACAGAGAAAACTAGTGGTGGGCGGATCGACCCAAATATCGTTTGTATCGATACCAAGTTGGCATCGGTATCGGATCGATAGTAGCCTGGTGAGATCGATTCTTTAAGTTCCACCTTTGTTTGCAATGCTGTGGTTTCGGCAAAGACGAAACAGCCAGGTCGCCAGACTTGCGCTCCTGCGTCAGCGCAGAGCACGCACACTTTGCTCCCCCTCCCCCTTCTTGTGTTTAGATGTTGCGCTGTCACGTGACGTGACTTAGATGCTTTGGAGGTTGTTAAATGGTAAAAAAAATGGCCTGTATTTATATAGCGCTTTACTAGTCCCTAAGGACCCCAAAGCGCTTTACATATCCAGACATCCACCCATTCACACACACATTCACACACTGGTGATGGCAAGCTACATAGTCGCCACAGCCACCCTGGGGTGCACTGACAGAGGCGAAGTTGTTTAAATATTATTTACATTTTCACCAGTTGTTTTTGTTGTTGAGAATTTTAATTGTAATTTGCGTATTATAGTTTCTCAACAGTACTTGTTTGTTTTACTTTGTTTACTGGTTTGCGTGCACTTTTTGTTTAAGATTTTTCTTTAAAAAATTGATAAATCATTTTCTATTTAATTAGAAACTTTGTACTAATTATGTCCTGGGTTTTAACTATTTAATAATAAAAAAGGACAACAACACTTAAAATTAATTGAGATTTAGTAATTCAATGAGGCATCCACCTCATTTATTGAAAAGTATCGGTGATTCTGACCCGTATTTACTTGGTCTCGTATCGCACACCACTCCAGGAAATCCCATCAATCATATGACCACCCTATGAGCAAGTGCTGTGGCGACAGCGGGAAGGAAAAACTCAATTTTAACAGGAAGAAACATCGAGTACAGCCAGGATCAGGGAGGGGCGGCCTTCTACCACGACTAGTTAGGAGCGTTGGGAAGAAGACAGGACAAAGAGAGCCAGAGATTAATAATAACTAATGATTAAATGCAGATGATGTATAAACACATAGCTGCGCAAAAGCATAGGGGAAAAAATAGTTACACAATTATTGACCATTTTATCATATCAGCATCACTGACACTATATCAATATTTAATTTCAGATGAAATATGACCTTCATACAGGTGTTTGTTTGGAATGCAGTCAACTCTGTTTACTTTATACGTTCCTGTACCAGGATGTAATTCCTATGCGGAGTGCTTTATATTTTGTTTGCTTGAAGTCTAACTGCATTTTACTCCAGCGTGTGTAATGTTTACTAAACACAATGGACTTTTCTGCACTGTTTACCTTGTGCTTACCTTAATATAAAGAGTTCAGAAATCTCCTCTTTGGCCCTGCAGGAGGAATTTCACTTCAACTTGGCTCCAGTTTTGTGTTCAGTTCATTTTTGTTATGCTCAGCTTTCCAAGCATGAAGAACAGCTGGATATCAAACACTAACATCTGTCTCCTTATACCACTAACCTCTTGAGTTTTTTGCATTTTTTTTTGATTATCTTCACACTCCCTAAGTCCTTTAAAAAGCAGTTTACTTATCTTGTTTGGTTGCATATACTGTCTATACAATTAGATTTTTTTCCTCAGTCTCCTCTTTGTGTCTGCCCAGTACAAATAGTAAAATTAAGGGGAAAAACCTGCAGCATATAAATAATCTATTTAAAACATATTTGTTTTTCAGTGTCTAACCAGTATGTGAAGATAAAATAAGCGTGGAGTCATATATCAGGTGTGTGTAATGCTGTAAAAACACCCTTTTGAGCATGATTACCACACATGTTGGTCTAATATCCTTCATAGAAAGAATGACCTCAAACTTCTTGGCTGGCTATAGAAAAAACAAACCCTTAGCCTTGGTCAACAGCTAAAACAATCACATGATTTTATTTAAACTTCCATCAAGTCAGTCTTTTTTAAAATAAACAATCAATCAAATTACAAGACTTAAGGCTCTGCAAAAGGTCCTGCTCACGATAATAACCACACTGACAGTTAGCAAACTCTGAAACTCAAATTAGCTCGTTTTTAGCCTCTTTTAACTCACTGTTTTGGTTTTTATGGCACATTTATTCTTTTGGCTTAGAATCCATAGTGGCATCAACCTTAATTTCAGAATAAGAAGTAGCTGCCCTCTGAACAAACTTGTATTTTTGCACTGAACTCATTGCAGTTAGTGATTAACTGAAGTTGTGTGGTCTGCTTTTGCAGAGAATCCCACTTTTATGAACACACAAGTTCACTAACTAATTGCAAACAGCTTCAACAAACAGTTTGAAAGCAAATTGAAGCTGGCTAGTAAGCATTTGCTTAGCTTGGAAACGTCTTTAGCTTGCTAGTGCTTCAGAAGAAGTCTTTAAACTGCTAGACTTTCACTGTTTCCTACAGCAAAAGAGAGCTGTTTTCAAACAAGCTTTAATAAGCCTGCTGAGCTGCCTTCCTTGCACTGACCTGTAGATGAGATATGACAATAGATGATGAAAGTGGAGCATGTAGTAGCCAAACAGATCTTAGAGCCAGACTTGAGTCTGTCAAGTGTCAAAAATCCAAAAGAAACCTAAATGAATGATAATTTCGGATTAGCTTAACTTACCATAAAATGTTCTGCTTTGTAGCTTTTAGGTGAAGATTTCCAGCTTAAAGTTATGAAAAATGATTTGAAAACACTTTCAGAGACGGGTCACTGGAGGTACACGATGGACCAAAACCATAAAAGGCTGGGTTGATCATTTTGGCTCATCAGTTTAACAGCAAGTTTTACAGCACTAGCTGGATAAATAAGACACAATGATGACTTGACATCTCTGCCTCCCACTTAATGTCTTACTTTGCTTCTTCAAGCTGTGGATGATGACTATATAATGAAATATCCAATGACACAAACCACACAAAGCTTTTTTTCTTTTGTTTTGTACAGTGGAACACCCTGAGCTTTCCTGTTATGGGAAGTTTATCCAGCAGCACAATGTCTGGTCATCGATTGTGGCTCCTTTGCTCACCAGAGAACGCAAGAGAGGAGCCCTTTGTTTGCCTGAGGACATTATCTAAAAATACATCTTTAAGGGCATCCTGGGAACATAATAGCAAGCATTAGATACTACATTTTGTGTTTGCAGAAAGGTCAAAGACAGAGTGAAGACTTGGGTTTTTTGCACCTAGAAGCAGTGCACTTAGAAGAACTATAATTAAATCATTCACCTCTGCACCACTAGTGCTTCCAAACACCAGTGACCTTAGAGAGAGTCCTGTTTTTTCCTCTGTTAATATGGACACAGTTGGTCTGGCAGGACAGATTAGTGCAGACTGAGCTGTTGGATGACGGTTATCATCATGGACTGGAAGAGAGCGCCCAGAACCGGTTGTGCAGGGGGATTTCCAGCTGGCTCCAATGGGACGGCAATGGATGTGGCGGGTCGGGGGAGGGGGAATGGAGCGAGATGCTCTGGTGAGGACAGGTGCAGGGTGAACAGGTTATGGCCGGCTGAGAGAGTGCGAGCGACAGGCGGAATCAGATTCTTCATGAAACAGACAAGCACAGGTGGGTCCTTGTCTCTGGGTGAAAGTGTCTGAACTGCTGAGTCGAGACCTCTTCTTCGCCTGACCGCTCTGGATTAAACCAGTAACACATACACACAGACACGCTACAGTAGCACTGGGAGCTGGGTCAGGCATCGGGCCATGAGTGCCAGGCATGCCAACCATACCACATAACTGTTCACTGACCTCAGCCCTTATTATGGCAAAGTGCAGCGGCTTTGAATACAGGGCAACATGCAGTCCCCCTCAACCCCCGACCCCCCCAAAAAACCATATTCTGCAAAATATCCTGTATATGGTTGTACTTTAAAACTATACAGCTGTCATAAGTAACACTCTGATTTCTGTGAATTTTGGATGGATGGATGAAGGGTCACTATGACAATGTGACTCATTTTACACTGGTGGTATCTAGACATGCTAACACAGTAATTGTGGTTATTGTGTATGTACCAGACTGTGGATGGATTCTTAACTTTCTTCCATAATTTCAAGTTGGGTTCGATAATCTAGATTTACAGGTTTTCACTGCAAGGCTGATATTCATAACATACTTCATACCGTGTACATTATAACGTACCATAATAGACCCTTTTCTGTAATATACTCACATATTTATATTATTGCTAATATATATTGTAATATATCTATATCATGGCTAAAGCACTTCTGGATGGATGCAAACTGCATTTCATTGCCTTGTACCTGTAACATGTGCAATGACAATAAAGTTGAATTCTATTCTATTCTATAAGTCCCCAAAACGACCCCAAAAAGTAGGTTCATCTGATAATTTTACAGAACTTTTTCTTTTATAACTTTTTGATGTGTATGCCGCTATTTAGATTAATATTACTGAATGATAATTTGATGCCTACTAAGATCTTCTGTGTTAGCCAACACTCACTGGCCCCTTTATTGGGTACACCCATTTAACTGCTTGTTAATACAAATATCTGATCTGCTAATCACATGGCAGCTGGTCAGTGCATTTAGGGATGTCAACATCAAGGGGTCGTGAAGACCTCCTGAAATTCAGAGCATTTGAACGGGTAAGAAAAGTGATTTAAGTCCAGACGGGCTGGACTGTAGTTCAGAAAACGGTGATATAATGCAGATAATGGTCCAAATAAAGAGAAAATACCCAGCAGTTCTCTAGACAAAAACATCTTGTTGATCTCAGATGTCAGAGGAGAATGACCAGAGTGGTTCGAGCTGTTGGAAGGCAACAGTAACTCAAATAACCACTTGCTGCAACCAAGGCATGCAAAAGAACATCTCTGAATGCACTGAATGCACAATACGACAGCCCTTAAAGCAGATGGTTTACAGCAGCACTGTACCACTAGGAAACAGAAGACTGGAAAAATGTTTCTTGGTCTGATGAGTCTAAAGCTGCAACATCCAAATGGTACTGTCAGAAACATGAAAGCATAAAACAAATGGAAGCATGGACTCAACCTGCCTTGTGTCAAAAGTTCAGGCTGCTGGTGGTAGCACAGTGTTTAAATGCCACAGTTTTGCCTCTGATCACGTCCATCCTATAATGACCATGGCTGCTTCCCTCAGGATGTTATATCACAAAGCTTAGATCATCTCAAAACGGTGTCTTGATCATGACAATGAGTTCACTGTACTCAAATATCCTCCACAGTCACCAGATATCAATCCCATAGAGCACATCTGGCAACGGACACATCTGCAGCAACTGTGTCATGCTATCATGTTAATATGGACCAAAATCTTCTAGAAATATTCCAGCACCTTGTTAAGTCTGTACCACAGAGAAATGAGGCAGATCTGAAGGGAAAAGCTTCACTCACTATCGGCAAGGTGTATCTAATAAAGTGTCCAGTTAGTGAACATATTTCTTACTTTAAATTATGTTCGAGATGAAAATAATACATTTAAAAAATTCACAAACTTCCACTTACCACCATTTTTGAAATATATTTAAAATTCACAGTAACTTAAAATCAGAATTTGACTTTTACAACCTTTTAAAGCCATAGTTTAACTTTACAAATACTAAAGGTCTCTCTGTGACTACACGGTTACTCAGTGTATATGATGACAGATGTTAACAATGAGCTTCATTTATGTGTTGGCAGGATTTCCAGGACTCAAACTGAAAGAGAGATCGGAAAAGATTTGGTAAAATAAGAAGAATACTTTCAGAGGAGCGAGATGGACCAGTTCATGGCTTTCCTACATAAGGGTTTGCTTCATTATATCACAGTGAATCCAGGTATATATCACCCTGACAGCTGAACAGAAGTGGATGTTACATTGTGAAGCTTTGGCAGGTTGTTTGACCTCTTCTTATTACCTGTTAAATGAAGTGACACACGAACAGATTTGGAGATATAAAAGAGCAAAGACAGCACGTTCTCTTGGGGAATCCAGTTTGCAAAACTGAAATGCCATTACTGACGTATGAAAACACTGTTTATATTATACTTCCTAAAAGCACCAGAAAACATATCCAATCTTAAGTTCTCCATCAGGGCAACACTGTCTAATAATTTGCATACATTTTAAAGGAAACTAAACTGCACCCGGAGCATGTTTTCTATTAACTGTTCTGCCCCTCTGCGCCGGCACATCTATCACCCTGTTATTGTCTTTCTATTATCCTTATTAACCTGTTCTCTCCTCTCTGATTTGTTGCTGTCCTAGTGTTGACTGGCTACAGAAGGTCCACCTGAACTCATAAAACCAACCCAAGTGGAGCATGGAGTATCTCCCTCACTATCATCAGCACTGTTGTTATCCCTCGGTTGCTTTTGCAGGATTTTTTTTTTATTGAATATCAGTTGAGCTGGTAGTTATCAGTAGTCCCGTTTTTCATTTTGGTTCTGTTAGTTTAGTTTTGCTAATGTTTATTTAAGGAAGAAGTCAGCTGTGGCCAAGTGTGTGGCTGGTTCACGGTGTTTTTCCTCTTTGGAGAAGGAGATGGGAGCTTTCTTTCCTCCCATCTCCTTTCTTTGTGTCCAATCTTTGTAAAAATTCTATTTAAAAATTTAAAAGCTTGTTGAACTACAGCAGCATTATATGTTCAGCTCCTTTGAGCCACGGATGGTTGCAAATGAACTGGTAATGTATGAGTGGAAAAAGCTGATGCAGAGATAAATTGTTGTCAGATGATAGATGAGTTGGATCGTGTTGATATTGCATTTTGCCAATCACTCCTTTGCTGTCTGCACAGACCGCTAAAAACGTGCTTACAGTGTGCTCCGACATGATTGGTCACTACTGTTCACACTAGAACAACCAACAGCAGGGTAGACCTTGGCCAGAACACACACTCATACCTGTGGCAAATGAATAATCACCAATTAACCCAGAACATTGTTGTTGTGTTAACCGCTATTTGCCACCCTAGCACCAGAGTGCCCCCCACTTACATATTGTGCATCCAATTATACATAATGTGGGGCAACTATTGTCGCCTTTTACATACATCACACTTGACTGTAGTTTGTAGCCAGAAGAGTGAATTTCTGGACTGGAGTGTGTTTGGATAACATGAATGGATGTTATACTTGTTTACACTTTCAGTAAATGTGGCTGAGGTGTCGTCATCTATGCCTGACTTCTTGATGCAACAAAAAGAGGTGAATGTAATGAATGTGGATAAAAAAAATAACAGTTTTCTAGAGCTACGGGTTTACAAGGACACACTCACGATTCAACAGTCCAATCAAATCGACCAGAAACTTGGATAAAAGTCACCACTGTGACTATTGTGACTGTACCATAGTGATGTCCATTTCACTCCGAAATACATCATATTATAAAAAGATACAGATGCTCTAATTGCCATTTCACCCTGACTTTAAGTGAGACCAGGCTCACACTCGTCCACCACCACCACCACCACAACATTAACGGAGGAAAAAGCTGATGGAAACTCAATAACTGAAGGATTCTACTCTTAAGCCGCAAAAGAAGATCAGGGTCCAAGTCTGCCTTGCCAAACACAGCACAGTCTGCTCCTTATTGAGAAGGCCTCAAGATCCTTTATTAAATGTGCTGGGAAAAAGAGTCCATGAACGGCGTGTGAGTGAATTGACTGCTGGACAGAGGGACAGAGGTAAGACAGAGGTCAGAGTACGCTGGACTGAGATGTAGTCAAGTTCAGAGTCGATGCCGGATCGTGATCAGTGAAACACGTGACAGCGTCTAAACTAACAACTGGTAGTCAGCTGTTTCTGAGGCTCGTGCTCCACAGAAGCCAGAAGGTTTTTTTTTAGCCGTTTATCTACTCCGGCTCGGTCTGTTCTATTCGATCAGTTAGGAAGGATTTCATATGAAGCGTTGAGCCCTGTGATGTTCCTGGCAGCCCAGACATTTTATAACAACTGTAATTTCTCCTCTCATTCGCCTCAGCATAAAAGGCTCTTTCATGGAAATTCTTATAAAAAAGCAGCAAAGGCATATCAGATTGAGAAATGTAATAGTTTTCACTGAAGCCATTTTCGGGGAAAAGGAATTGGTATTTGGCTCGGTAGTGGGGGGTGGGGGTAGAGGGGCTGAGGGGAGGCAGCGGATGGAAGTCTTGTCACTCTGTGTGCTGCAGCTCCGTGTGTTTCTCCACCAGTGTTTATGGGGCATTTAAAAGCCTCCAAATGTGCCGTGGTTTGCGGCCTACAAGTCCTCCCCAAAAGCCCTGGGCAAGCTGCCAGCGCAGGCTCACAGTTAAAATAAACAGCACAGACACAGCGAGTGAGAGTTATACTGGGGGCTGCAGGAGAAAGAAGGTTGCTGACTCTCGTCTTGGCTTGTGAAACAACTACTTCTTACATTCTGTTGTGTTTTTATCTGACTGATAAAGAGTATGTGGCCAGTCTAACCAGTTTAATTTGGTTGTCTTTCCATGTAAATATTGAGCTGACCTCTTAAATATATTTCGAGGTTTACAAATCCATATTCAGCCTCGACTTACTGAAAGGAATCACACTGTTTAATAGTGGGCCACGCGGTCCTTCAATTTACTTACTGTGCGCTTGTACGAGCTTTAATGATCCCTCTTAAATCAGCAGATAATGGATAGCAATTTGTGTTGTTCACATCTTGCTGCTGTTCCTCGTGGTTCAAATCCCACTTAATTATATCTTTACTCTGTACATTTTGTACAGAGTTAGAAATGAGACGCTATCAGCGAAATCAGATATCAGCCTGATCTAAGAAACACTCCTGGGCAGTAAGATTGTTCTTTTTACCCTTCGCTCATATATTTGAAAACATTTACAGGGTGCTCTTTGACACTTTGAACCTTGCCTGTCTGGAAATTTGTCTCCGTTCCTCCTAATCTGACTGCAAATTCAACCTTCGTTGCTAAGAAAAAGTCTCACAGCAGGAAAAGTCCTGAGTTCAAATGCAGCTGTGGGGTTTGTGTGTGGACATTGCATGTTCAAGTGCATTACGAATGTAGTCCAACGCCCTCCCACAATCCAAAAACATGCATGTGAGGTGTGAATAGCTGTCAGACTGGCAGCCGCACCTCACCCAGTGATGGATGATCAGTATGGATGTATACATGCTCATTGGGTTTTTATGTGCATCTTTGTCCTTGTCAGTGTAAATCTTTTTTTTATTGTCATTATTAATTTTGTATTTATTTCTAACAATACTGAGTGAAACGTGGGAGCCTAATGGTTACAGTTCATTTCTAATGATTAAAAAAAAAAACAAAAAAAAAAACATCTTGTTTTTGGAAATCTCATTTGGAGACTTCCAGCGGTTTACATTAATATGTATCAGCATGTCATGAAAATCAACATGAAGAAAACTCAGATAAGTAAATTGTCTCAGTAGGTAGCTGAACAGCTCTTCATTTTGGGGAAACATTAATTTGTTATAATGGCAGACCTTTCATGCAGCCTGTGGTGTTGAAGTAGTTAAGTTTTTTTTTTTAATGCACTTGCTCAGTGAGGAAAAAAAAAGTTTCTTAGTGATTTTTGCAAGTAAATTTAGTTTAATTAAAAGTGTACATATTGGATCCATTTGAAGGCAAAGTCCTCACAGTGCTCGACCCTGACAGCAGCAGCTCCTCTAATTGAAAGAAGCAAACCTGCTGAATGGATGCTTTCCAGTTCAAACACTGGAAACAAGCCTGACTGGACGGTTTTCAATATCAGGACAATATAAAGTTATAGTGCAAATGCTACACATATGCAGAATTTGTGTACAGAGACTCAATGTAAGGATTAGTTAAGTAACATTTCAACTGACAAGTGTGTTCAGTACAATCGCTTTATATTGTAAGGTAAAGGCCCTACAATAATAAACCACAAAAGGTTATTTATGAAGGATTTCTTGACATCACATTTAGGTAAGTGTCATTTTTCACTGTGCAGGGTTAATGCCGCAAACCTAAACAAGTCGTTCTGGTGCCTAAATTTAACCGGAGGGTGAAAACAAAAGTAAATAAAGGATGGCACAAATGAGTGAGCAGAGCAAAATAAAGCACTTTGGAAAAACTCAAAGGTCTAAGTAGACGTTTTTGCTCTTTAAAAGCCGATTATCTCTTGGCATAAAATAGTGGCACAGCTGGCGGGTTGAGGCACAATCACTTTGTCCAAATCTCTATCATGTTAGATGAGAATCTGACAGAACGGTAATATTTGAACCCCCGCTGGGAAGACAACGATTTGGTGGGATTGGTGTTTATTGGTTTGCGGAGCCACAAACAGGGCTGCCAAGAGTTTCCACTTTCCTGTTGTTTTGTATTTCAGTTCACTTAAGACCATCTTCATGCCTCCTGTCTTGGCTTTGTCCAGTGTCCCAAAGACCTTCCTGAGAAGTAGCCATGTCCAGTGCTCACCATAGCCAGACAGATTTTCAGGGTTCATCACAGCCTCGCAACACATGAAGAATAAGAAGGTACTTTTTGCTGCTCCTTTATTTCCCAAGGGGGTGTCACAGCAGGTGAATCTCTGTATTTCATGTGGCACAGCTTTTGTTTTTTTAAACACCCTTCCTTCCTGGTGCAAGGCTGATGATTGGTTAGTTTGCTGTGCAGAAATAAACAGGCCTTATTTTCCTGAACAGTGAAAAGTACTATTGTTGCTTTGATATAAAACTGTTACCAATAACAATGCTTATACACTGTTTATTACCTGATTTTATCAATATATTTTCATTGATTTAAGCAGAGTGTAAGTATTGTTAGATAGAAGTCCCTAATGCGTTTGGTAAAACAATTGATGCGTGCTGTGAATTACTGTTTACTTTTGGGCAGATCTGAAATTAGACGATAGTAATAAATAATTAAATTTTTTTTAAAGTCTGCACAGAGATGGCAATTTTCACTTTCTGCACATCTTAACAGCTGAAGTAGCGAGTACAAAGTCAGCGTGACCCACTGATCTACAATAGCCAGATTAATGAGACACATGCCAAGTTACAGTAAACCAGAATTATCCTTCTTCGACACTCGGTCTTACATTCCTGCATTCACACCCGCCCACAACAGCTTTTACCACCAGCTGCTACCGCCTGAGAGTGTTATAGTGTCACGTATTATTAAATTATTATTTGTAATAAATAGATGTGGAATATTTTCATCATTTTCTTTGGTCAAGTTGAGGCAATTTGAGCTATTTGCATATTTTTGTGTAATATGCATCCCATTTTTTAGGTTTTTCACTTGTTGTACATGTATAATTAGCAGTATGTAGCAGCTGTCACATAGAAGTCCCTTGGGTTTTATTGGAAATAGTAATGTAGAATCATTTTAAAACGAAACAATGTTAACATCTGATAATATCCATAATATAGAATAGAATGTAAAGACAAAAGAGTGAGATCAGTCCCAACAGGCAGCTGTAGACCTTATAATGTCCCTCATTTCACTTGAATTTGCACGCAGACTTTACACACGGTGCTTCAAAGCCTCGAAAAGTAAATTAGAAAAGAGACTTCAGAAAAGTTCTGCCCGGTTTCTTTACCCGGCTTTCGCAATCCATCCTGACAGGGAAAGGATCCAACTGCCAACTTCTAACTGAAAACTTCCTTTACTGTCAGCTTCAGGAAAATGTGTCTGTCACGAAATGAGATGAAAGTTGTGCCGGGATGTTTAACAAGCTCAAATTAATGCCCGCTTTAATGAGACACGTTTTTGGATGCTTTCAATCGAGTCCTGGGAGCAAGCAGAGCAGAAACACAGCCTTTGCATATGATCCCGAGGCGCAGGGCAGCGAGGTCGTTCACAGAGCACACCGGCCGCTCAGTTAAAAGGTAAAATTAAAGTTACAGAAATTGTCCTCTGATCCAAAATGACACATCAGAAAGCCACAGTAGTACTGATAACGGTTTGTCAGCTGAATAGTGCCACATTTTGATCCTGAGTTTGAACAACTATTGAATAGTTTGCACTCAAATAGACAGTCCTTCCCATACGAGGACTTTGGAAAACTGACTCATAATAAAATATTAGCAATGGCTAATATTTAAGACATTGAATATTTAAGTTTACTCATTATTGCAAATGTAATTTGCTACCATAGTTAATTTACTTTATTTGCTTCGAAGCCTGCTATCAGTCTGCTATCAGTTTGTGACTGAATGGGGTACAGTTGGCAATTGCATGCAATCTGTTCATCATAATACTGTAATGAACTGTAATAAAATGAAAAAAAAAAAATCACAGATCTCCCACACACACAGACATTCACATGAATTATTTAGATTCAGAGTCCAGACAGAACCTCAGTGACTTGAAAGAGAAATTCAGAAACTCAACATATAGTGATGCAGCTGACCAGTTGGCAACCAGTTGAGTCAAATTTCCAACTGCAAAGAGTCGCATTGCAGACGAGCGTTGCTCATCGATGCAGGCCGATTGAGATTGATTGCAATCTGCTGGCTGTGTCTGTCTGACTTTATAAATTAAACAGCAGTTATTTGCAAACCTTCACCAATCTGTCTGAGAGTGACTGTAGCCAGTCCAAGCCAGACCACGATTGTTAGAAGACAGGTTGCCTCCCACCAGACAACCTGCACAATCGCTCTTCTTGCTTTTGCTGCAAAATGCAAGATTTTTACTTCACCATCCATTGACAGTGATGAATGAGATAATACAAGGAGGGGCTGTGGAGAAAGTATGTTTCTTCAAGTGAGGGACAAAGAACAGTACGTGTGCCCTGAAATCAGGATCAGTGTTCTCAAAACATCTGCCTGAAAAAAAAAAAGAATAAGGAGTAAATAAAAAATAAATAATAAAATAACCTACTGGCAACTTGTCAGTGTTGGTGATTATTTTACTGACAGGTCTCCAGAGTGAAATATGGAGAGAGCTTCTCCCTGGCTCTTTGAAGCCTTTCCGGCAGACACATAATGAATTGTGATGCCAGCTGTCAGCGTGCTGCTGGCAGGGCGCTGACGTGGGGAATAGAAAGTCATTACTGGTGCATACCATGACTCCCCTGTATTTTTTGTAAGGGCAGAGGGTTATGGGGAAGGTGCAAGAGGTCACGCTGGAATGGCTGACAACACAAAACACATTTAAAAATCCATGGAGTCACCAGTCAGACAGATTAGTAGAGGTAGAGGACTGTGTACAGTAATTGGAAAGTTTTTTTTTCTGTCAGTCACACCATTTTTTCCCCTTTCTTATTCCGCTTTCCTTTTTTTTTGTGGACATCTAAAGTGCAAACAAGGTGAAAGCCCATAATTGGATTAGAGATCAAAATATTTTGCAGGAGAATGTCTCAGGGGTTTTTGGCCATGTTCATTTTCACACCACAAAGCAAAACATACAAACAAAGAAATAACAATGTCATACTTACTTAAAAGTTGTACAGTCTTAAGAGAGATGGAGAGATCGAGATGTAGCTCCAGGCTACAAAGAACCCCATTTTTAGGTTTCAGAAGACGATGTGCGAAACGCAGAGAAAAGTAGCAATCAGAACGGAATGAGAACTGAAAAAACTAAAAGATAAAAAAAACCATTAAACATCAAATAGAAAACAGTTTTTTTTTTCATTCCATCAAAAGTTCATCTCACACAAAAACTACATTAAATGTGTGAGGCAATAGTCTTTTACTAGATGCTATTAGCAGGTGCTAATAGACTGTTGCTATGTTTGCTATCTGTCTAGCTATCTGATAATATAAATTTGCATATATTTAAATTTTTGTTTGTAATGGAAACAGACCAAGATTCCAAAATGAACAGCTAGCTGTTCAAATTTGCTTACACAAAATAGCAGAAAACAGGATGTGCTGAATGAATAATCATCACAATCTGAGTTGAAATCTAAGCATTTGGTTGATTTCTAATAAAATTAATACAAAAATTGTGAGGAAAGGTCTGAAAATATAAGTGATTAGTTTTTTGTAGCGAGTTCAGTGTGCTAGTAGTTAATATTATTTGGCATTTTAATGTATTTCAGGCTGAAGGTCATAGAATTCCCATATGAAGTGCAGGATATGCCTTGCCTTTAAAAAAAGATAAAACAATGTATTGAATCTTTCCCTTAAAACACAAATAGTTATTTAAACTTCATGCAATCCTGGATTGTATCACAATAATATCACCTCTCAGCACACATTTGAAGGTAGAGATACCAAAAGTTGAATTATAAAGGCAAAATTTCAGTGAAAAGGATTTTTGTGCTTAGACTCAAATACTAGCTCAAGTGGAGACTTAATGCTAGGACCACCTGTTCATTCTCAGAAGCCATTTGATTTGAAACATGCTTGAGAAAAGCTTGACCTCTCTGGGACTACCGGTCATCGACAGCCGTGTTGCTGGAATCCAGTGATTATGGTGCGGCTAATCGCTGTCCATTATCCAGCCCGAGTTCAATGTCCAACTGCAACAAACACCTCCATCTGTCAGCCACCTCTTCTCACAGGCAGGGATCTCGCACTGGAACAGGCATGATTATCTAATAGACTGCGGGGAGGATAATTGCATAAACTAATCAATACCACCTCATTAGGAGAACAGTTTTGGCTAAAAGGTCAATCGCAGCACCCATCACAGTCCTTTAACTGTATATATTAAGGGGAAGACATCATTTTACTTAAATGCCAAGAGCGGTTTATCCACCTCTGCTGTAATGCATTTACAGGAAGCAGCAGACATCAGTCTGAGGGACGTTACAGTAAAGTGAAGCTTGCAGACTTCCTTGAAGAGGTAGCAAAGCTGCTTTAATAGCTTTGTTTTGTTGCTGCTGCAAGTCTTTTACATTGGTAATCAGCCTCTTCAAATCCCGCATTCACACTGCAGGAGATTGTGGAGGGTTCGGCTAAAAACACAATGTATGCATGATTGAAAATATGTGTTTGCAATGTTTCAAAGATTATCTCAAGCAGCTAACTCACCTGAAATACATTTCTCAGTTTGATTCACATAAAATTACAGGGGGAAAAATAAAGTTAAAGTCATGAGGAACTATTTACCAACAAGGAAGTAGGCAAGCAACCTTAACCTGGGAGAATAATCCCAATATTACTCAATAGTCATACAACACTTGTGGCAAGTATGAATCTTTTTGTTGTAATATTGCAAACTGACTGTTCACAGTACTTTTAGTCAGACTGGTGTGGTGGTTAAAATGACTATCACAGAACCAAAATAAATCTCACACATGGCGTTTCCATCAACAGTAACTCAGCAGAAATGTCTCTCAACATGACCCTGAACCTCCTCGCTGTTTACTCACTGTAGGGGTGCAATCACAACATGATTGTTTATTAACTTATGTAATAGCCTGCAGGGATTCTGTTATTCAATGTGAGTCAGCATTTAAATTCAGACTTACTTCTATAAACACTACACACCTTGTTTTTTTTTCTTTCAGACTGGTGAAAATGACACTATTCGCTTTCCTGTGATGAGTTGAAATATAGATCTGCAAACAAGTAAGCTGCTTTAAAGTCCACTCGACTTTAAACAGAAGCCTGGTGCTTACCTCATACCTGAGAAGTCAAACCTTTGTAAGCACTTTTGACTCAAGAATCAGTCCCTGTTTTTGATGACCTGCTTCTTGAAAAGTGCAAAAACATCACGGCATGTAGCATTTATCACAGTAAGCCATGTGCGCTGACTTGTTGATATCCAAATAAAAAATAAAAATGTATATCAACAGGGGAGAAAGAAAAAAGAGGGACTGTAATAATCCCAATGGACTCCATGATGAGAAGTTAAGCAAATCAAAGACTACTCATCGCATGCATTCATCTTACAGTCTGTTATAATAAAGACTCAATCTTAAAGAAATCTTACAATAATTTTCCAAAATCTTATGTATGCATTAATATGAACAAAGTCATATATAAAGTATGTAATATAATATAAAGTCATGAAAAAGAAAGTGCCCCTTTTTTAAATTCTAAGGTTTTCAATATCAGGCCATGATAATAAAAGAAAAATGTAGATGCAGTGTATGAAAAACACAGGCTGTTGCTACTGTTCATATGGGAAGGGTCATGAGGCCTTTCCCATATAAACTGATGCCTGTAATAATCTATAATAAAATCTATAATCTATAAAAATCTATAATAAGAAACATTATTTACAAGTGGAAAACATTCAAAACACACACCAGTCTTCCAGTGAAAGAATGCACCAGAACATCCCCACCCCAAAGTCTGACAGTGCAGTGATTAGAGAAATTGCAAAAAATCAAAGAGCTACATCTCAGGCTCTACAGGTCTCAGTTAATATGTTAAATGTCACCATGTTCGGTGAAAATCACACGCAGCACATCAACACATACACCTCATACCAACTGTGAAGCACGGTGGTGGAAAGGGGATGATTTGGGCTCATTTTGCAGCCACAGTATCTGGACACCTTGCAGTCATTGAGGCATGAACTCCTCTGTATACCAAACTATTCTAGAGTGAATGTGAGGCCATCTGTCTGAAAGTTGGTTATGTAACAGGACATGAACAAAACTGTCTTTCAATGTGAAAAACTGATGAAGTCAGAGATAAAATGACTACTTCAAGTTCTTGCTGCTAAAATGGGTTTTACAATTCAGTCATTGGGTGTACTTCGTTTTTCATGCACTGCTTCTGCATGTTGGCTTACTATTTGTTAAATGAATGATAAAATGTTGTCATATGTATGCCACCTTTATTCAGCTGAGGTTGTTTTTAAATCATTTTGGAACCTGTAATGTCCTGATAGGTTAAACCCTAGAATTGAAGGAGGGGGCACAGTGCATGCCAGTTATATTGATTTAGCACGCCTAAAATTTGAGATTATATCCTTGCAGCTGTAAAAAAAAAAAAAACACAAAAAAACAAAATGAATTATTTATTCATCATTTGGATAGCATTTATTACAGTGAATATTGAATTGCTTTTTCAGCAAAAATAAATACATAGTTTGTCTTACGCCTCTTTTATTGCCCAGGTTGTTGTTTTATCTTATATACAAAAATTCTCCTGTCAAGATGGCAACAACCAAAATGCCGTAATGCCACAGTGATCAGACAGTCCACAGACAGGTTGACTTGCTAGATAAACTGAATCGAGGTTAGAACATGTTATTTTAAGTATGAGAACTAAACTCTGTGTTGGCTGAACTGTAATCAGAGTCAAATAGCATCTACAAGCGCAGAAATTCTCAGGCAGCTGTGAGAAATGTAACGACCCGCATAATAAACCTTATCACTGTTTCAGTAACAAGTATTTAAAATGAATTCACTAACTAAAAAAAAAAAAAAACTTGGCAAAAGTATGTGTTTTTATTAGTTCTCTGATAAGCACACTCAATCTTAGAGTAATCGCTCAACATTATGGGAAGTATGTTTGTTTTCCCTCTTCCTGGGAGCACAGATGGAATTGGCTCACTGTTTGGACATGGATTATGGCTGTTTCCTGTGGTGCTTTGTGCTGTTATTTATCACAAGAACTCACTAAAATCGGTTTTGTTGTTATTATTTAAAGCTTTCACGGGGGAATTAATTTGTTTGAAGACATTTCATAAAGAAAAAAGAAAAAAAAACCTCTACTTTTGTTGCTTTTCCAAGTACTTTTGGAGTATGTTTCATCTCACTCGGGTTGCTGTGCCAGACTCTAATGGGCTCATCACTGCCCCCTGTGTATTGAAACAATTAGTATATTGGTTCTTACTGGAGATGGCAGTTGAAATCACATGTTGGATTTCTCTGTACTAAAAGCACAAATTAAATTGATGCTTAGTATATCTTGTACTCTAAATCCCAGAGAGACAGAAAAACATTTCCCAGAACCACTGAAAAATTCCTTAAGAAAAAAAAACATCGTTCATCCACACACAAAAAACAAATCACTTGCTTCTTGACTGACATCCAAATTTTCCATCTATATCTCTGAGACATCATAAGACATGGGACAGAATATGCACTTAGTAGAGAGAGAGCAAACAGATCCAAGATGCATACTACTACACACTGCTCAAAAAATTATAGGAATACTTTGACAACATTTCCGAGTTCAATGGGAATAAGAATTTTGCTGGGTGTCTGTACTGATATGGACTGGGTAATGTGTTAGGGGGAAAAAGGATGCCACACTGTTTGATGCAAATTAAAATCATCAACTTACAGAGGGCTGAATTCAAAGACTGCCAGAAAACGCAAGCGAAAAAAATGACGTATGCTTGGTTATTTTGCCAAAATTTTATTTCAGCAACTCAAAATGGTACTTTTTAAAGCACCCAAGTTCTATAGGGACCGGCATTGTCATGCACTAGGTGGAACTCAAGAACGCCTGCACCAGCGTAGGGTCTCACGATGGGTCTAAGGATTTCATCCCAATATCTAATAGCAACCGGGGCGCAGTTGCTTATCATAGAGAGCTCTGTAAATCTCTTCGTAGATATGCCTCCCCAGACCAAATTGGTAATGCCGGACGATGTTTAAGGCAGCATAACACTCTCCACAGCTTTTCCAGACCCTTTCACATCTCTCAGATGTGCTCAGGGTGAACCCGCTCTTATCTGTGAAAAGCACAGGGACCAGGGCTTTTCACCAATACCCAGTAGCGGTTTTAGATACGGGCGACCCGGGCGGTTGCCCGGGGCGGCATCGTGGTGGGGGGCGGCATCACGGGCATCGGCAAAAAAAAAATTGCTCGTACTCATGCTGCCCCGACATCATGCCAGCGCATATTGGGAATGGCATAGGCACCGATCGGTTTTCTATCGCCCATTTGCTGGGAGTAAGGGCGCCCTCCGTTTGCGAGGTGCGCCTGCTGCTTGCGGCACAGGGAGGAGAGGGCGGGGCGGCGGGGGATTCTCTGGGTGGCTGGAGCAGCATCTAATAACCAACTCGCAAAATAAAACAAAATAAAAACAAACCAACAACACGAAAACACCAGACATTATGATACAGACTTATAATTTGCACCGATGTTTTTTCGAAATTCTATACGCGAAAAGTGAGCGCGAGAGCCCTCGGTGCGCCTGCTCGCTGCTGAAGTCAAAGTAAACTTTATTGTCATCTCCGCTACATACAGTCCAGTATATAGAGAGACGAGACGACGAGGCTCCAGTTACAGCAGTGCAAGTAAACAAACAATAAATATAAGAAGAGTAAGAAAATAAATATACACTTTATGACTTGGGGTAAAGGGATCAATAACAATTTAAAATGTATATTTTATATTTTGTTGATTTAAAGTGTCACACACAACCCGTTTTTAAAGTTTAAAAAAAAGAGAAAAGAAGGGGAGGAGTGTAGCGACTTCCACAGTCGCTAGAGGCCGGGGACTGAGCCTGCCTATTTGCCTGACGCGCTGTCAACACGCAATAATGCGAGAGGTGGAATTGCTTGCTTGTTTATTAAAGTGCTTGAAAAGTTTACAGAGCAATGTGATCGGCTCGCGATTCAAACTCTTAAAACATCACAGCTCTAATGCAACAAGGGGAAACTCGTTGTGCTGCGGTCAACAAAAACTACGGCTACCCAGCCCTCCTCTCTGTCAAAATCAAACCAGTGAAAGACAGACTGACAACGCCCTCTTAATGTCACTGCTAGCACCCACGTGACTCCCGTTACACATCACCATAGCAACCAAACAAATGAAAACCCAGTGATCATTAAAATTCAATACATTTAATTATGGCTCCTACAAGGAGAAACGAGCAAAAGATACAGGTAAGCAGATGTGTCATTGGATAATGGCAGGTCATGTATCCTAAAACATTAAGAATCAGAATACTTTCTTAATCCCTAAGGAAATTATGTGGGTTACAGCTCCTCCAAGAAGAAATGGTAAAAATAGTAACAGTAAGAGACTAAACTCCAAACAATATATACAATAATATAATATTAATTAGTCAGTGTCAATTGTTGATTTGTCCTGTTCCCATTGTATGACGAATTATGATGTCTGTTTGGTAGCCGTTTGCATACTATGCATACTCTCTCTCTTCATATGTGTGTGTATGTGTGTGTGCGTGCGGGGGGGGGCGCCAGAGGGCGTGTTCGCCCGGGGCGCCAAACAGGCTAGGACCGCCACTGCCAATACCGGTATACCATTCGGCCACCATGGCGCCGGGCAGGAAGCACGGGGCCCACTAGAAGACACTGGACAGTCAGGTCACTCTCATAAAGTCTGTTTCTAATTGTTTGGTCAGAGACATTCACACCAGTGACCTGCTGGAGGTCATTTTGCTCGGGAAGTGCTCATCCTGTTTCTCTTTGCACAAAGAAGCAAACAGCAGTCCTGCTGATGGGTTAAAGACTTTCTATGGCTCTGTCCAGCTCTCCAAGAGTAACTGCCTGTCTCCTGGAAACTCCTCCATGCTCTTGAGATTGCACTAGGAGAAAATGGACTACCTATCAAACCTCTGTAGGGTCCTGGGATCGCCTCATGCTACCAACACTGACACTGACAAATGCAAAACTAGTGAAAAAATAAACAGGAAAAAAAAGATGAGGGAAAAAATGTAAGTCGCATCCACCTCTAAGACCATTCTTTTTTATTTTGCACAAGTTGTTAATTTCATTAACAGTAAAGCAGCTGAGACTGATTAACAACTCCCCGACCTACTCCCTTGTCACAAGGTCAAACTGCTTGATACAATACTCTGATTAGAAAAGTGTTTCTTTAATTTTTGAGCAGTGTATCTATTATAATATACAGTCTCAAAGTATAGTTTGAATTACCATCTCACCTAAACATTTCTGCCTCAGAGATGAGCTACTAATTTATCTGCTACTGCAATTGCTATTCTTGTTTTCAGACTTTGTGTATGACCATCAACGATGTTACCGGGATTATTTTGACACATTGACCAGTGAAACGTTCATCATATTTTCCATTTTATTCCTAGTATAAGAGACATACAATGATATTCTGTGAGACCAAATTCATAGTAAGTCAAGAGGCAAAGCCTGGAAATCAAACGGAGAAAAACATAATACTGAATCAATGAGACCCCGCCCAGATAGAATGTATTTACACCAAATCAAATACTGATAGAACTTTTAAGAGGCGAGACCGTCCCCATTTCCATACAATCTGTTACCGGCAGATTAAAAACAAACAAACAAACAAACAAATTACCAAAAAAAAAAAAAAACCAACAGAACAAAACAGAAAAATAAATCCATTAAAACACTGTAGCTGCCACAATTCCTCTTATGAAACACTGCCGCCCCAACCCTAAATCAAGTTGGATGTTTTTTATTTGCTGTCTGAAAGGCTATTTAATGCTCTGCTGCCTGTTAATTACCAAATCAACTTTTTTTTCCTTACAAATGTTAGGTACTTTTCCTTAATTTACTGAAGCTGGAGTAGTGTGAATGGTAAACTTTACACTGGGTCAAATGAGCTCTGGGAAATTTCAATCAATAAACACCATTTTCAGATACAGTAAATAGCATAGTGCTGTTTTCACAGAATTGATCACGGTTCCAGCCAACCGTGGTCAAAGCGACTCTCCTGAAAAGTGCAACAGTTGAGTTTTGAAGGGGTGATATGTCTGAGGCACAGCCGGCTGGCGTCACCATTAATGAGGTGAAAATCCTCAGCAGTGTTTGGCAGCACGGTCACCTGCGAACCGGTTCCACAATCACTTCCCAAGTATCGATCCAAGAGACAATCTCAGCCTGTCGGATCAGAGTTCATTGCACTGCTCCATGTTTCTTGTCCATGTTTTGAAATTCAACACCCGGTGGCACCACTAGGTCAAGATCTACAGCAGTAACCATTGTAGAAGTCATGCTACATGCCACCAACCTGGATTTATTTTCATACAGAACTGAAACCGTATGGTTTCACACACTTACTAAAACATATATCCTGACATTCAAAACTCAAGCAAGACACACTTTTTTCCTCCCAAAAGGTAAATGCAACTTCTACAATGGCTACACATCTGTAGGTGATAACTTAAGAGGAACTGTGAACTGCTCCTTTAGAAACCCAAGAAGATAATACTACAAAAACCAAAAACGTAACAATGGCACCTACAAGGAAATCGACACCCAGGTGAAAGTGACAGTATACAGTCAAACCTGAATGTCTGCAGTCTCAGGCTTTGTACTTGCTGTGTCCCACACTCGCATTAAAAACCTGTAGGCTCACACTTTTGGGATGAAAACAAAAGAAAAGCGAAAAACGAAGGGTTTCATTCCAAAACAATGCTGAAAAAAAAAAGGTACTAGTTATTTTACATCGATTAAAATAAAACTAGATAATTTACAAAATATTAGCCTACTTTGTAAAAAAAATTATAGTCAATATATGACATAACATATGATCTATTAGTGAGTGTTACAGTCAAACTATTAATTCAGTTAATTAGAACAGATGAGAAATATCTTATTCTGGAATGAAACTCTTCACATATACAATAGATACTGTATGACACATACTGACAACCATAGAAAAATCAAACACCTACAATATACTGTAGCATAGTTGCCATCTGAGCCCCTTGCATTGACCCCTAAGCCCATGTCACACACTATTATTAAATAAGGCACACATTTACACATACAGTTAAAATTTGGCTAGTAATTATTCCTTTATTTACAACCAATAGCCACAGAGTTAATAATTATGATAACTGCAGTCTGTTCGATGTTCAGTGTTCATTCTCCTAACACCAGACGGCAAGACGTGTTTGTCTTGTCCTCTTTGGGTCCAAAATATTTCAGAGAATACAATGTTGGTTGTTTCCATTTCAAAGAATATTAGACCCACTAGAGTTGCGGAGCACCAATGTTGTCGAAACATTCTTGAAGAACTTAAATGGACCCGAATGTTGTCACCTGACATCAGCTGGGACAGGAAAAAATAAAAGAGAAGGCGAGTGTAGCTGCTTTGTTGAAGTATTTCCTTTGTCTTGTCATCGTGACCAAATTTGAATCGGCGTCTGGAGCCAAATGACAACATTTGATGAACATTTGGTGCCCCTAAGATATTTCTTAGGGCTTGGGCGGGGGGGATCGTTTGATATGCCCAAAGATGAGAGAGTATAGTAAGGCAAAGACATAACTACTTTCAGGGGATTTTTTTTTTTTTTAACCACAGGTTACACATACTGCATATGTATATGTATACATATACGGTGTAAATATGAACACACATATATATACACACACATGCATAATATAAACACATTCGAGGGTGGGGTGGGTGGGGACCGGATACCAACACTACATCAGAAAAAGTTAAGCAAAAGCATGAATCTAAGCGAGCCTCGAGCTTTTAAGTCTTCAAGATGACTGATGTGTCAAGTTTTTCCAACATCAACGTGTCCAAAAACGGAGTTGCATTGTAAATCCACATTGAGGACATTGGCAGCCTAATATAAGGAGGTGGCATCACGTCACCCAAGTAAGCGGTTCTATAATAAGCAAGTAGCTAAGCAATACCAATATGGTACAAAGATATTCGTTGGACAAAAAGAAGCGGAAAAAAACAAGTTTGGTTGAGGCTTTTGTCCACAGTGACACTGGTGCCACACAGTTAGTTGTGTTTTCAGGTAAAGGTCTGCAACCCCAAACTCACTGCATTTCTTCAAAGTTTCTTACAGATGACACAATGAGGGGAGGGGGGAGGCTCCTTCTCTTAGTCCAAGAGCATACCCCTCAGTAGTTGAACTTTCCCTGTTCATTGACTGGGGATGTGGCAGGTATGAACAAGGGCTTGGGAGGGACGTCAGGTTTGAGAGAAGCTGCCCGACGGACGATCGCACCCCTGTGTGGAACCTCTTGCTGTTCTCCATTATAACTGTGCTGACGTGCCAGGTATCCATTGGGAAGCAGGGGATAGTGAACCTCACACGCGCTGCCCGTCGAGTTCATCCGCGCCAAAAGGGGAGGTGGCTGGTGGGGCCCGCCATTTCGTTGGCTGAAGCTGTGTTGGCGAGGGATCATTCCTCCTCCCCCTCCTCCTACTACTCCACCTCCGTTGGGCATTTTGGTGGCTGCAGCAATCAGTGATTGCCTTTGGGAGGAATGCCTCCTCTCCAAGGTAGACTGGTGGTGCATGGGAATGTCTGGTGGAACATCCATGCGACGGGTGAGGCTGTCACGTGGTAAAGTGGATGAGCTGTAGTAGGGGGCCGATTCTGTCTCAGGTATCTGAGGCTGGATACGGTTGGCAAAGGCTAGCTGGCCTCCACCTCCGCTGGCCATCAGACCAGATGGGCTCATTAGCTGAGAGTTCTTGCTGCCGCTTGCCTCGTGGATGTGCTTCAGGAGCTCATCGAGTGAGGTTACTTCCATCACCTTCTGAGAGTAGCCAGGGTAAGGCTGCTGAGACAACACACGCTCAACATTGTGGATTTTGCGTTCATCGGGATGAAGGTGTCCGGCTGCTGACTGGCTATTAGACAGTCCATGGGAGTAGGGGAAGACCTGCTGGTGAAGCAGGGCAGAGCTGGGCCTGGAGCCAATATTATGGGACTTTGGTTCCTTGGCATTGTTGCAGTTCTGATTCTTCTCCCACTGGTTCTTGAATGCTTTCATGCTCTTAATTGGCAGCTCTGGGGTCGAGTCTGGTGTAGGCAGACCAGACAGCTCTGAGGAATGGTGGAGTTGGTGATGCTGGGCATGGACCAAGTCTCCCATTGTCATTCCATGATGACCATTTCTCCTCGATGGGTGATGCTCCTTACTGTTGGCGAAGAAAGAGTTGTAGATCTTGGGAGATGACACCTCCAACTTGTCATCCTTACTTTGGCTGTCCAGGAGGCCATTGAGCTTGGCCAGGCTGCGCAGTGATAGAGCATGTGGGATTGGGGCTTCGGGGTCTTTCGACAACTTCTTGGTCTTGTGGCTTGTGTGATTACAGTAGCATGAAACCAGGAAGCCAGAGAGGAAGGCACCAAGGACAAAGGCCACCAAAACACAAGCAATCAGAAGAGTATAATGGACACTAGGACTGGGTTTGTCTTGCTCTGGAGGTCGCCTCACACCTTAAAACAGATGAAAAGAGAAAATGGTACTCCAGTTAGTTTTTCTGACTGAGCCAGAAGGTTTAAAAAAATAAAAACATTTTCAAGAGCTAATATAGGTCAAGCAACAGCTGGGACAGACAGGTTGTGTTTACAGGAGCTTCACTATGTGGGAAACAGCATGGGAGAGGTGTTTGAACTAAGCTCTTGGCTTCCTTTCCTTCCACTGTTAATAGATGAATACAGCCTTTCTTTCTAGGACTTGTGCTTTCACCTCAGACAGGCAGAGGCCAAGAGCTCCCCAGTCAGTGAGGAATCAACTCTGAAATGAGTTAGAGCTTTAAATATTGATGGGAGCACAGCAGCAGGAACCTGATGTCATTTTCACAGACTTCGCCTTCCAATGCGAGGATCAGGGGCGAGAGCACCTGGTACGATGAACGAGCCAAAAATAACAGGTCTATCCAATAGCTCACCGAGTCTGGCACCTTCGCCAACACAGACTCAAATGAGGTTGTCAAATTCTTTCAAAATGAAGCTGAGGGGACAGTTTGCGAAACAGCACACCAAGAACACAAGGACATTAGCTAAGGTAAATCTACCATGCAACTGTCCTTACGAGCTGTGACCCAAGCACCGTGATTGCCTAATGGCGTGAAAGGCAGGGATGATAAGGAGAGAGAAACCTGCCACCTCTTGTAATCAGAGCTCATTTGCAAGAGGCTGTTGCCATCTGTGGTGACAGACCCTTCTCTCTGCCCTTAATGACAGTTCTGCGAAACTGATTAGTCTGCAGAGGGGGACAGCTGAGCTGAACTGAAAACAGAGAAGAATGCAGGTGCTCCCCACAAGCTAAATTCAGCAGCAAATGAAAGCTTAGTGGAGGAATTAAAATGGAAAACAATTATGTCTAAATCAGCCTTGATGATAGTTTATAAGGCGTTTAAAGAGCGATTTGTGGATGAGTATTAGGGCAATCAGTTCAGTTATTAGGTCTGCATTATAAATAGTTTTAATATTTCCTTTAAATTAAATGATTCAAACCAAAACTTCAAGAAATTCAAATTCCTCTCAGAAAAAAAATGAATAATAAACATAAAAGCAATCAGGGATCAGTGAAGCAATCTGACATTGTGACAATCGTATATAACATATTGTGATTTGTATAGACAGTAACGTCTCTTGATTGCTAGGAAAGTTAACAAGCATGTGCAGTTTTAGGATATCATCTTAGTCTGCCAGGGAGTCACGAAGAGAACTCGAGTTCTCTGCCAGTCTTAGAGGATATCGGTTTTGACTCTAAAGGACTTTTACTTTTTAGTATGGTGAAGAGCAGGAAGAAAACCGCCTACATAACATTATTAAAGGCAATAAGTATGTGTTAGGAGAGTCAAAAAGGGCCTTTCTGACTATGTTTATGGAATTAGAGGGAAATATTGTAAGATATTACACAGAGAAAATCTGATCAGAGACTCGCTAAGTTTCAGTTAAATCTCTGCACAAATGCACAAGAGACAAAAGCACAAATGAGTGGAATCTAAATTCATTTTCTTAAGCCTCAAAAGAGACCACGGTAACTACACTACACATGACAAGGAAAGACGAGCAATTTGCCTCCTGTCATCATAACAACTTTAATTTGACAGAATCTCATTACAACAGTGGACTGATATGTTGAAATAATAATCAAACAAGATTTATCTCTCTTCACAACGGAGCTGTATGTACACAGTTTCTAGCAATTTGTGTTTGGAGAAAGACTCAATTATTTAGGTCATGAAGTTAGTGAAACTTTTTCACTTCTTTTATGTGGAGCTGAACTGAGCAGGTGTGCTTGTAAAAGCGTACCATCCCTTCATAATGTATCACTGCATTCATTGTGAGGGGTGATTTACCATCGTTTGCCCAGCTGAAGGATTCTGTGGTGCACTAATCTTTTTGGAAATAATGCTTTTAATAGAGCTTCCAATTAAAAATTCTCAGTTTTTAGCCATTTATTCTTATGACTGCTTCAACTTATGACCGCATTAAAAAGTCATAAATCATAATTGCAATCCCAGTGGGTGAGGCAGTCAGAAGTGATGCTGCAGTGAGCCCATTAATACCACTTCTTTTAATCTTGGGCATTTCTTTCAATCAGCTTTGCAGCATCAGTATGATTTCAAGTTTTTGGATCTAACTGATCTGTTCCCCGGCGGCGTGCAGCTTTTGTAATGAGCGGTAAAACTCTGCTCTCATCTCGGTGTGCACTTTGTCTCCCGTCACCCCCGTGGCTTCCCGGTAGCTGTGAGTCATCTGCTCCCTCTGGACCACGACACCCTCCTCAGTGTCTGTCTTACAGGCTTATAGCGATGTTCCTCCTGGTTGAGGGCTATGAGTCAAGTGCCACAGCAGGAGGTAAAACACACAGCTGAGGTAAACAAACCCAGAGCCTATGAATGGCCTGTCACAACATGTTTCATGAGCAGGCTGAATAACTCAATCAGTGGGTATGTGGGACATATGGTGCCACCGGTCACAGTGAAATTAATACCCGGTGAATCATACCAACAGCCTGGCGAGTAGCTAGGTGGCGCACAGGAAGTGCTCGCCAACTGTACCTACTGAATTTGCACCACTTCACAAACATTTAAAAACAAAACTGTGTTTGTAACTAAATAAATATTTAGTTCAAAAAAAGTCTTTATTGGGGGGGAAACAAGTCACCCCATGTTAACAGAGTTTTACACTAATTACACAGCTCTCCATCAGTGTTCCTCTCCAACGTTGTCACATTATATTTTTGTGTCAACTCAACATGGACTTGGCTCAGCGGTGGCTTAATATAGCAGTACCCCAAGTCTGCCAAAAGGTAAAAAGACAGATGGCTGCATGTGTCGAGGCAAAGGAGAGAAGGCGCGAGAGACGGATGTTGATAGCCAGGAAAAAAAAAAAAAAAAACTGAAGAGAAAGATGAAGGGATGAAATTCAACCTTGGTTGCAGGGGGGAGGTGAATTTGAGGGGACCCAAGGATCCAAGACACAGGGGAGCAAGTGTAAAAGAAAAGGAAGAGGACCAAAATAAAAAAGAAGATTGAGAGGGAGTAAATGTATGTGAGAAGAATTAAAAGAAGAAGACGGGGAGAGAGGCAGAGTGAGAGACGCAGACTTGACGGGGTGAGTGACAGACCGTCACTCTGCTGGGTTTTGAAGCCTGGTGCTCTGCGGCATCTGTGATACGGATGGAGAACAAGCCTCGCGTTCCTCCACAGTGCCGTAGGAAGAGAAGCACTTTATGATTGCATCCATATTGTTAAAAATAGATAGCACGGCAGGTTATGTAAACAGGCA
>NW_027051866.1:0-2500 GCF_036321145.2 Pelmatolapia mariae
TAATACGGATATTATATTAAAGTTTGTATTTCAGGTGGTACTATAATCACATAATAATCCTTCATTGCAGGTGCAACTGTATTCATGTTATACACAGTGCATTTTGTGCTAATTAAAGAGTTGAAGCTCGGGCAAGTTAATTAATGGTCTGAAGCTTCGGGCAGCGCGATGTCTGGCTGATCTATTGAGTAAAGTTAAAGTGACCCATACCTATGAAAGAATTGCATACATGCTTACAATATAATACACCACATATAATCTAGAACTGAATAGAGGCCTGTGTGTATTCAGCAGCCTGCTGCATTGAGTTTGCTTGGGAACAGATGTTTGTCTGCACACACACACACACACGGTATGTAGACTTGTTTCGTTGTTTAATTCCAGCGATAAGTGAAGTAAAGTAACAGGAAGCATTTGGTGGAGGAGCAGAGGAAGGAGCTGTTCTTGTTTAGGGTTAGGGTGTCCAAGGTTGGGATGACTGGAACGGATGCATGTTATCTATCTGCTTTGACGCATGATGCTCGTCATCAAACTATGTTATATATTTGACTGCTCGCTTATTGTTCTGGGGAGATTGAGGCTGATGTTTTGCAGAGCTCACCTTCCCCACCACACGTGTGTGTAATAAAATCATTGTTTTGACCCACTTGGACTGTAGTCGTTTGTCTCTTACCTCAAATACGAACCATGACAGGTGCCTCATCAGATCTTTACAGAAGACTCCACCTGAACTCTGTGGAGCCTGATCTCAAGGGTTTAAGTCTGACCCTGAAACCAGAAGAGGATCTTTCTGTCTCTGCAGATTCACTGTGATCCAGAGACGGCAATGATTTCAGTCCTGCATCACGCTGATGTTTGCACAGAGAAGATAATTTAGTAAATGTTTTTTGAACATTGGTAACAGTAAACTTCATAATCATTATGCAAATTTTTACTCTGTGAATGGTACTCATGGCCATTGACCAGTGGCTGTTGATCAATGCTCATAAGAATTGCATTATTAATGATGAAGAAATTGATCTCACAGCCCACTGTTCATTCATTGGGCCGGTTTCAGTCGTTATGCAAATGTACTGTTTACAAGATTAACGTAAAAGCAGGAATCAAGACGTAGCAGTTTATTTGTAACATGGAATCGTTTCTGAGTGGAGTATGAACTGAGATTACTCAAACTCTTTCACAGATAAGATAAGATAACCTTTATTAGTCCCACACGTGGGAAATTTGTTATCTAATTACTAATACGTTAGTTATAAAAAATTACGAGAAGAAAAAGATAAGAAAGAAAGAAACTCAGAACGAGCAGAGCTGCTGTAACAGGCTGCCGCACACGGGGGGCGCCGTGATGAAGTTCTCTTTCATGTGTCTGCGTTCATGCGTTATGTCTACGTTGTTGTATTTTCAGAGTCCTTCAATGACTTAAAGTTTTTCCACAAAGGTCACAACAAAAGTCTTTCCCACAGCGATGACAGGGTTGAGAACTTGATCCATCTGTGTGGCTCTGCTTCTAAACAAAAACACAAAGACAGTGTAAGTCAGTCCTTCAACATTTTTATCCTGAACGTCACCTGAAATAAAGAGCATCTCTGCCAAAGTCCAATTACATTTTACTGTTTACATTATCACACTCAGCTCAATTTAATGTGCTATAAAAACGATAAGAGTAAAAACATTAAAGTAATACTAGTTTAATGCTACAATAACAATAACACAATTCTCAAACACTATCCCTAAAAACCTGTGATTAGAGTCTGAATAATCATTCAGAGCTGCCAGTAGAATTGCTAACATGCTAACACAATTTGATGAGCAGAGTTGTTTCAAACAGTCGGGCTGACAAGATAAAAATATAAATACATACCTCACAGTAACTGCACTTGTAGAGTCTTTCTGGTGTGGATCTGTTGGTGTCCTTTCAGGTAACGTGGAGATTTAAAAGTCTTCTCACACAGGTCACATTTATAAGGTCGTTCCTCAGTGTGGGTAAACATGTGACGTCGTAACTCTGTGTTTGTAGTAAACTGTTTACCACACTGATCACAGCTGTACACATCATGTCTGGTGTGAATGCGTAGGTGTGTATTTCGGCTCCCTATCCGGCTGAAAGTTTTTCCACAAATGTCACAGCTGTACGCCTTAATTCCAGAGTGGGTAACTAGATGACTCTGTAAGCTGTTACTGTGAGTAAAAGCTCTGCCACACTGATCACAGGTGTACGCTTTAACTCCACTGTGGAGGAGTTGATGTGATTTTAAGTTTCCAGACGTGGTAAAAGACTTTCCACACTCGTCACAGCTGAACGGTCTCTCTCCACTGTGGATGAGTTGGTGTGTTTTTAAGCTTCCAGACTCTATAAAAGACTTTCCACACTCGTCACAGCTGAACGGTCTCTCTCCGGTGTGGATGAGTTGGTGTGTTTTTAAGCTTCCAGACTGGGTAAAAGACTTTCCACAGTCTCCACAGCTGAACGGTCTCTCTCCACTGTGGATGAGTTTGTGTG
>NW_027051866.1:7500-24528 GCF_036321145.2 Pelmatolapia mariae
TTTCCAGCCCAAGTCACACTACGTAGAGTTGGCTGACGGCACTAAGTGCACTGGAGTTGCAGAGCAAAGAGGGGAGGCAGAGTTTCGCTTGATGGACAGCAGGGGGCAGTGCCACAAAACAACCTTGAAACAGGCACTGTACATCCCATCGTATCCACAAGACATCTTCTCTGTGAAAGCAGCTACCTCAAATGGAGCAACTATGATCTTCAAGCAAGGAAAAGACACCCTGCGACACAAAGACGGTACAAGGTTCCCAATATATGAGTACAACAGACTGTACTACCTACAAACAGTAAACACTGAAGGTAAAGACCAGTGTAAAGGTTGCTATGACATGCAAACATGGCATGAAATTCTTGGTCACTGTAATTATGATGACATTCAGAAATTACAGGGTGTTGTTGATGGTATGGCAATCAAAGGGAAAACAGATAAATCTGTCTTGCATTGTGAAGTGTGCACACAGGGAAAGTTTGTTCAAACTAGAAACAGGGACCCTGATGCACGAGCCAAAACCGCCTTAGAGCTGGTACACACAGATCTAGCTGGTCCAGTAGACCCAGAGTCCAGAGATGGATATAGATTTGCACTATCATTCACTGATGACTATTCCAGTGCAGTGTTTGTGTATTTTCTGAAAAATAAGAGTGACACACCAACAGCAACACAGAAGTTTCTGGCTGATACGGCCCCGTATGGGCAAGTTAAATGTATCAGGTCTGACAATGGAACAGAGTTTATGGGAAATGAGTATCAGGCACTCCTTAGCAAAAATGGAATCAGGCATGAGACCTCAGCACCATACTCACCACACCAAAATGGTACTGCAGAACGCAATTGGCGCACTCTTTTTGATATGGCCAGGTGTATGTTAATAGAGAAACAGTTACCTAAAGAGTTGTGGACTTACGCAGTGCAAACAGCAGCTGTAGTGAGGAACAGATGTTTTAACAGACGCACAGAACAGACACCATATCTAATGCTGACGGGAAGAAGGCCAAACCTTTCCAGGATGCAGACATTTGGGTCAGTGTGTTATGCCTACAGGCAGAACAAGAGAAAACTAGACTCAAGGTGTGAGAAAGGAATTTTTGTTGGGTATGACAAGAACAGTCCAGCTTATATGGTCTACTACCCAGACAGTGGGAAAGTACAGAAGCATAGACTGGTGAAATTTGAGACCAAAACAAGAGTAGAGAGACAAACACAGACTGACAAGGTGCCAGATGATGAGAGTGACTTTGAGACACCAAACAGGTTCACCAAGACCAGAGAAAAGACTGATGTGAGTACAGAACACACAGATGCTCAGGAACAGATCCCAGTAAGCCTGTCTGAGATGAGCAGCCAGTCACAGGAGAATGAACTCGACTGCAAGGCTGCAAGGTACCCTTCCAGAGTGAGAAAGAGGCCTGGGTATTTAAGTGAATATGTTACTGACAAGGAAGATTGTGATCAAGTACTCACAAACATGGATTATTGTTACAGAGCAATGTGTAACATTCCCCAAACATTCAAGGAAGCAATAACTTCATCTAACTCAGAGAAATGGGTCAGTGCAATGGATGAAGAGATGCAATCACTAAGAGAAAATGACACATTTACCTTAACCACTTTGCCTGAGGGTAAGAAGACAGTGGGGGGTAGATGGGTGTATGCAGTCAAAAACAATGTTGATGGATCTGAGAAGTACAAGGCACGTTATGTTGCTAAAGGATACAGTTAGAGGATAGCTGTGGATTATGAAGAAACATTTTCCCCTACTGCTAACCTGATTAGTATCAGAGTGTTGATGCAAAAGGCAGCACAAGAAAACATGCTTTTACATCAGATGGATGTTAAAGCTGCCTATCTTCACGCACCAATAGATTGTGAGGTATTCATGGAACAACCTGAGGGCTATGAGGTAAAGTCCGACACAAATGAAAAATTGGTGTGCAAGTTGAAAAAGTCGCTATATGGGCTAAAACAATCAGGCCGAAATTGGAACAAGTTGCTGCATGAATATCTGAGTGAGAACAACTTTGTGCAAAATAAGGCTGATCATTGTGTTTGCACAAAGATGACAGAAAATAAGAAGGTGATTCTGATTATATGGGTAGATGACCTGATCATTGCTGCTAGTGAACTAACTGTTGTGAAGAAAATGCTTGCAGCAAAATTCAAAATGAAGGATTTGGGTAAACTGAGACATTTCATTGGTATAGATTTTGACCAGAGTGATAACTGTGTAAAAATGTCACAAAAACAATATGTGGGAAAAAATACTTGAAAGGTTCAACATGCAGGATTGTAAAGAAAGACAGACACCTTGTGAGCAAAAACTGAACTATGCTGATGATGCAGAAAAGATGAGTGATGTCAAAAGGTACAGAGAAGCAGTTGGTAGTCTGATCTATTTGGCTACATGCACAAGACCAGAGTTGAGTTTTATAGTCAGTAAACTTTCACAGTATTTTACTGAGCCAACTGAAGACCAATGGACTACAGTAAAGCATGTACTGAGATATCTGAAAGGGACAACCGAGAAAGAACAGTGTTACAGGAAATGTTACAGGAAAGAACTGAGGTTGTGGGAATACAGCGATGCTGATTGGGCAGCTGATGTAACAGACAGACGGAGTACAACAGGTTATTGCATAAGCTTGTCTGTAGATGGTCCTTTAATCTCATGGAAAACCAAAAGACAACCTACTGTTGCATTATCTACCTGTGAAGCTGAGTACATGGCTTTAGCTGCAACCCTACAAGAAGTTTTGTACCTAATGCAACTGTGACAAGGTATCGATGGACAAAAGTATGCACCGCCAAAAGTTCATGAAGACAATCAGGGTGCAATTGCGTTGGCGAAGAATCCTGTGACGAGACAAAGATGTAAACATGTTGACATAAAGTACCACTTTGTGAGGTCAACTGTGAGTGCAGGGAAAATAACTCTGGATTATTGTTCAACAGAAGAGATGGTAGCAGATGTAATGACAAAACCTGCAACAAAAGTTAAGTTGTTCAAGTTTGAGAAGTTTATGTTTGGACATTAACATGGTTTACGGACAGGTATACAGTACTGAGGAAGAAACCCTATATGTGTTTTTTTGTTACTTAAGAGCATCATAATATGAGAGCAAGTGGGGTGTTGACATGAGAAGAGAAAACGCTCTCAATTATGGAGACAGTCAGATGGTTCATTTATGTTTGATGTGTGCTTTATATTTGTGTGGCTGTTAATAAAAATTGGCACGCTCTAGGGGGCGTATGCGTTCATCAAAATGGCCGAAGGCTGATGTGTGTTTATTCCTCCCAAGTATCGTCGGTGAGGTTAGCCATGCACGTCAGATTTTCCTGCGCATTTTCATATCTCTGCCAACAATGTGAATCGAGCATATGACCTGTACAAATCTCAGCAGGGGTGATTAACACCTCGAGACTTGCACCAGAAAATAAAAAAAGTCAGTAATTCTAGTAGGTGTTGGGTTCAAGGGATTTCTGCACATTTGCACAGGGTTAGTAAATCTAGTGTGGAAGTTAGCTCGGTGCTTACCTTTAGATGAGCCCACAAACCGAGAGAAACTCCGTGATGAAGCTGGAACTCTTTCCAAACAGGAAACAGGTCAGGGAGCAGAGACCCACGTGGTTCACGCTGATCTCAGCTACGATCCAGGAGACAAGGGCGTGCAGATCGATGCAGATATCGATCCAAACGTTGGTAGTGGTATATGATCGATACTTTAGTTTGTTTCTCTCCTGGAGGTTCACTATTTACTCGCTGTGGATGAAACAGCAGCTCTGTCTTCTTCTTCTTCTTCAGTCAAGTTTAAAGGCAGCTTGCATCCAAAACTGTTGCATTACTGCCATCTCCTGGCTGTTAACCGTCCGTCACTCCTCAATCCTCAGATCCTCTTGATGAGACCAGTATTTCTCAAAAACGAAAAACCACCACTTTCCCTTCACCATGACTTAACTTATTAACCAGTTGTTCAAACGAAAGGCCCCTTCCACCACTCATTTCACCCCACATCACCCTCCTGTGACTTGCATACTTCCTACAACTAAGGAGTACATGCTCAACCGTCTCCATATCAGTGCACCCATCACACAACCCAGTCGGATGTTTACCTATCCTAAAAGGAGTACCATTTAAAAAGCAGTGGCCCGTCCGTATTCTGCTGATAACAACCTCCTCTCGTCTCATTAATCCGCTACTCCTCTTAGCTTCTATCGTGTTTTGCACCCTATATAAATGTCTCCCTTTTGTTTCATTATCTCATGTCATTTGCCAGAAGTTCTTACTTTCTGTCCAAACTATACTTTTCCCTTCAGATCAGCAGCTCTGTCTGTGTGAACACCTCTTCTTATGCGGCAGACGCACTTTGCTCCGCCCCCTTCTTCCTGCCCTGCTGGGATTTGTTACTGTGCCGTCACGTGACTCAGATGTGTTCAGAAGACACATTTGGACTGCAGAGAGAGAGAAAGAGGAGCAACATGTGGAGATATTTTATGACTGTAAATGAAAATGCTGGAGAACAGCTGGAAGGCTGTCAAGCCACAGGGGACCACAACAAGCTGTAGAGTTCAGCTTATTTTTCACACCTCAGTTAAATGCTTTGACTGAAGTCTTCACTGCTCACACTCAAACTTAGTGTTTGTGTACACCTTGGTCATTATAACCTGACACTGATCAGTGCTGCTCTGACGACCACACTCACATCCATGTAATCATTTAACTGGGATGATCTGGATTTACTGCACAATGCTGAATGTGTCCTTACAGTACAGGGAATAACTCTCTCTGTGTTCCTGTAGAGAAACTCTGGGTTTGTGTGCTGACGAGCATCACTCACAGTATGATACAAAGGCTCACTCATACCTTTCCACACATGTGACAAATTCAAAAAGATGCTGAAACCTTTAGAACATCATAAACTACACATTGTTGTACTCTTTTAGGATGGAACAGCTTTCAGATTTATTTACTCTTAAAGGATAAAAGATCTTTTTAAGAATTTTGCATTCAAGAGGAGAATGTTTAAATAAGTCATGTAAATGAGAATTTCAAAGTCGGTGGCTGCAGTATATACAAATTGATGTATCTCAAAAATAAAACTATGAAGACACTCAAAATTAATTTGGAAACTGTTTTATGCAACTTTTTTACATTTACAATTTTCAGGGATGAACCTCTGAAATTACTTTAACTAGAAATTTGTGTAAAAATACCACTATTGTAATTTATATAGTTACTGATGACTTAGTGCATACATATGATTAAAATTTGGGATATAATGGTTGTATTGATGTATAGCAACTTAAAATACTCCCAGAAATGGCACTACAACATGTAAAAATATAAAGATAAGCTCAGGCGGACTGGGTTCTTTAGTAGGGCTAAAGGGTTAAACTGCGTCCTCACATCTGCTTCATGAATATGAAGGGTTGTAGTGGGAGAAGGTGGTGTGAAATCCTCATAGCTGTGGAGTGAGGAGGGGGCTCCTGTGGGTGAAGTCTTTGATGGTGGTGATGGCTCTGTGCTGGTGGGAGTGGGGAGGTGGGGGATGATGGACCAAAGTGTCTCTATTGTTGGGGAAGGTGGAGGTGTCAAGGCTGCTTGATGTCTCATCAAACCAGCAGTAAAAGTCGTTGAGGGTGTTGGCCAACAGCAGGTCGTCAGTGGAGTGGGGCTGTGTGCTTATATCCTTACTCTCATTTCCCTTAGCGTATCTGTAACATGCAACTTCTGTCGGTGCTGTGCTACTGGAAACTGAATTTCCATCACACTATATGTTGTGATGATCTCAGTTCAGTCATGGTGTGTTCTGCAATCCTGCTGAATTGTGTTCCAGTCCCATCGACTGTGTATGAGCATACAAACAGGCGTGTGGCGGGGATGAATCGGAATGTCTTGAGCCTCAGCATCACAAAACCAGGATGACCGTAAATGTTTCTTGTCCTGTTGGATGATGATAAGACTGTGACATGGGATGCCACCTTTGGTCTTGTGATGAAGCAAAGCTCAGGAAGAAGTGTGATTAAATGGTAGCCACATGTGTGCTGCTGAGAAGGATGTACAGGTGTACCTGCTGCCAAATCCAAGCCTCCTCAGGTTAGTTGTAGTTGCAGAACGCTGTAGGACTGAGACAGCTGAGGCATCAAATGTTTGATTAAACAGATGAAAAAGGCATTTCTTCCATATCATTATCACTTTTTAAAATCTTTAGCAACTTCAAGTTTGTCAGTGTGTTGAGGTCACAGAAACGAGAAAAGAAGTTTGACACTTCAGAGCACATGTGTCAAACTCAAGGCCTGAGGGCCACATCTGGCCCAGCGGACATTTATATCTGGCCCGCGAGATCATTTTATATAGAGTTATTATTATTGTTATGCATGGCCCGGGAATATGAGGCGCTAATAACACACAAACTACAGATCCCATAATGCAGTGCTGCAGCCTCCTTGCTGAACGCTAGGCTAACTGGGAACATTCCTGAGTCAATCAAGTCCAACGTGTGTTAGCTAGCAACTCACAATGGCGAAGAGAAAAGTTGATTTCTGAAAACAGAGCCTGTCAGCACCGGTGGGAGACTGATTGTTTACAAACATTGCTGGTAAACCCGTGTGTCTTATTAGTGGAGCTAATGTGGCTGTAATTAAAGAATTTAACTTAAAACAATACTATGAGACAAAACGTCAGGATAAGCTGAAAAACCTGAATGCAGAGCAGAAACTACAGAAAGTAGAAGAGCTAAAGAAGAATCTGACATTTCAGCAGACTTTTGTCACCAGAGCAAAATCACAAAGTGAAGCTGTTGTGAAAGTTTTATTGTAGCAGAGGAGCCAAATCAGCCCGGACATTTACCGAAGGAGAGTTTCTGAAAAGCTGCATGATGAAGGTGTGCGACGTCTTGTGTCCAGAATTTAAATATCAAAAATAAAAGTGCCAGCTCTACCACACACGAGAGCACACTAGTCCGCGTACACAAGAAGGAGAATAAAAAAAGAGTATTGGCGACTGTCAAGCCTTTGAGTCGCCGAGCAGCTGAATAGGGGAATAATGTTGAAGCGCCCGCTGTTCAAAACGTAAGTCAAAGTTCCAGGTTAAAAACTCCTTTATTTGTTATCAAAACCTTAAAATCCGTAGAAAAACAGTGATAAAAAAAAAAACATTCTAAGCTTGAGCGGTCAGCAAAAGTCGACTTCCCCCATCACCCACTCATTCACAAAAATCCCCTCGGGCCCTGAACAGGTGATATAGCTATTACTATTACCGACACCACGTGACCCAAAGCTACGCCTATCCACAACAAAGAGGGTGACCTACCAGTCATGACACCATGCGGCGATGAACTGCATTACAACACGCCACTGCTGAGTAAGTGTATTTGTAATGTTTTATCATCGTAAGTTTAATCAATAAACAAGTTCAGGGCGCTGAGAGTTTAGTTTGGAGATAAGAGCTGTTTGAGCAGTGCAGCTCCCTCAGACAATACATATGCCAGTGAAAGTAAAAACCAGTTAACCTGGAAGACAGGACACTGCTGTTCACGTGAAACCGAAAGTAAACAGTATAGCTGGTGTTACTCCCTCCACTGTGTTTTATCCACGGCTCCAAATATGACATACAAATCCCCAAATATTAAGACAACAATCGTATTTAACGGGTTGCTGTTTCTTGCAGGAGATTGAAGATGCTGCTGTTGCTCCTGCTCGTCACGAGCGGTAAGAAACTCTTACTATGTTATATACTATATGTAAACAATGTTTATCTTGCACTCAGACCGAAGTTTGATCATTATCGCACAGGTAGATACACGCAGTGTGTGAAATTACCGATGTAATGATGGCTTTAATGTGGGAGAGCGAGGGGTGGTGTGAGAAAGTCTGGAGCGACTTGTGTTGAAAGTTTGAGCTTTGAGAGGCTAACTAGCCGTGCTAAGCTAGCTCGGTGACAGGTCATGGCTGCAGATAAAAGGCTTTATTGACAGGTGCGATAATCCTTTATATCACAACAACATCATTCTCAGACAGGTGACAGGAACATGCAATGAAGTGGACACCTATATCTGCTATTGTTGCCAAAGTGTGTCAAGGCTGAGGCTCAGCTGGCTGGAGTGTTTACACACATCTTCAACCTTTCCCTCTCTCTGTCTGTAGTCCCAGCCTGCTTCAAAATGGCCACCATCGTCCCTGTACCCAAATCCTCCACCATCTCCTCATTGAACGACTGGCGACCCGTAGCCCTGACCCCCATCGTGAGCAAATGCTTCGAGAAGCTGGTCAGGGACTTCATCTGCTCTGCACTACCCGACTCACTGGACCCTCTACAGTTCGCATACCGCCACAACAGGTCCACTGATGATGCCATAGCCCTGACACTCCATGCTGCCCTGTCACACCTGGAGAAGAGAGACACGTATGTGAGAATGCTGTTTGTAGATTACAGCTCAGCATTCAACACCATCGTTCCCTCGAAGCTGGACAGGAAACTGCAGGATCTAGGACTGAGCAGCTCCCTCTGCAGCTGGATCCTTAACTTCCTGTCTGACAGACGCCAAGTGGTCAGACTGGGCAGCACCACCTCATCCCCCATCACACTGAACACTGGTGCTCCACAGGGTGTGTACTGAGCCCTCTCCTGTACTCACTCTACACCTACGACTGCACGGCCACTAGAAACTCCAACATCATTGTGAAGTTTGCGGACGACACTACAGTGGTGGGGTCTTATCACCAACGGTGATGAGACGGCCTACAGGGAGGAGGTCAGCGCCCTGACCCACTGGTGTCAAGACAACCATCTCACCCTCAACGTCGCAAAGACAAAGGAGTTGATAGTGGACTTCCGGAGGTGCAGAGGAGTACACACCCCCATCACCATCAACGGCGCCGCTGTGGAGAGAGTGAGCAGCTTCCGCTTCCTTGGTGTACATCTGGCTGAGGATCTTACGTGGTCAGTACACATAAACAAAACAGTGAAGAAGGCGCAGCAGCGCCTCTTCTTTCTCAGGAGACTGAAAAGATTCGGCATGAGCCCCCGCATCCTCAGGACCTTCTATCGCTGCGCCATTGAGAGCATCCTCACTGGATGCATCACCACCTGGTACGGCAACAGCACCACTTACAACCGCAAAGCTCTCCAGAGAGTAGTGCGGTGTGCTGAACGGATAATTGGAGGTGAGCTTTCCTCCCTCCAAGACATCTACAGGAAGCGGTGCCTGAGGAAAGCGGAGAGGATCATCAAGGACTCCAGTCACCCCAGCCATAAACTGTTCAGACTACTTCCATCAGGAAGGAGGTTCTGCAGCATCCGGTCCCGTACCAGCAGACTGAGAGACAGCTTTTTCCACCAGGCCATCAGACTGCTGAACACTTCATAGACACCTCACCCTCACTACTGGAACTTCAACATTATGCACTCCATACTGTATATAAATACCACCGTTTTGCACATACCAACCTCTGTATATTTTATATATCTTATTTTATTGTTTACTTTATTTCATTTGTAAAACATGTATATACATACTATATACACACTCAAACACACACACGTAGAAAAACATATTTAGTATACACATTCAGTAATGTATATACCTTTACATATTGTACATATATTTATTACTTTTTAGATTAGCCATTTTTATATTTTGCTTGTTTTACATTATTGTATTTTGCACAACTCTGTTGCTTGTGAAGCTCGCACACAAGAATTTCACTCACATGTACTGTACCAGTGTACCTGCACATGTGATGTGACAATAAAAGTGATTTGATTTGATTTGATTTGATTTAACTGAAGCTGCGAGTCCCAGTCCTGCCCTGGTCCTCCTCCATTAGGACATGCCTAGAAAAAGCTCCGTTTGGAGGCATCCTTGTAAGATGCATGAACCAGCTCAGCCGGCATCTTTTGATACGTCAGGACTCTAAGCCTGAATCATAATATAAGATGAGTAACAGTATAGTGGACATTAGGTAATATGTTTGTTTTTTCTTTTTGTCTGTTAATAATCATGTTGAACTGCACATGATTATTTGCAGCTAGCAGGTTGTTAATGCTATCCACCAAGTCTAAAAACAGCATGTTAATACTTGGAGATCCTGAAGGCTGCTCCAAAAATGATGACATTATATTTTAAATATTTGTTCAATTCAAATGATCTTTTCCTCTCAAAGAAATCTACTACATGTGTAATTTTTATGTCACGTGTAATTTCCATTGCAAACATTAATCACAGTTAAATTAAGAGGGGATGACAATAAAAATTCCAGTGATACCATCAAGTACACTGCAATTTCAGTTGTGGAACGGTCGCACTGCGTTCTCCGGGAGTCCGGACTCCCGTGTGAACTTACAAAGTCTGGACAAGTGACGACTGGAGTACGGACTCGCATACATGAGTACTGAGAAACAGCCTGACAGTCTGCAGTCTATGAACTAACATCAACTAACTCCAACTAACAATGTTAGCTCTGTAGCAAGTAGCCTTAATGAATAGTAATAGAAATCACACAGCAATAGTACATCAAAGATACTGAAGTTTTGGCCGTCCCATTCTTCTTATGAAGTGGTGTCGGAGTTTCCAAGTGAGGAATGATTTCCTGCCCGTGCACTGCTGGCTCTGGGTTCATTGTGTAACTGACACCACCAGCAGGACGCTTGCATTAGAGCCTTATTATGTGTTTTGTTTTGGTTTCTGGTAATCAGAATCAGAGAAACTTTATTAAACCCTGATGGAATTTGAGTAAAAAAACAGAAATAAATAAAGTGGGCCATGAGTCATGCTCGAAACAGCGATATGCATGCAACATGTGATATATGTGTACATGCTCATCCAACTGAGCTAAACCTGCGCCTGAACTTGTTTAATCACCAACACTGGAGAAGGCATAGAGTGGGGATAACCTAAGTAGCCTATAATATATGAAACAGGAAAAGACTGCCGTGCATTTATTTCAACAAAGTAACTGTATTCTGATTACCACCTATGTAAACGTTAACTGTAACGGAATAGAGTTTCTCATATTGTGTATTTTAAATATGTCAGTACATGTATTCCATTACTCCCCAACACTGACTACATCTCTGCATGTTGGAACGTTTTTAGTTGATCATTTAAAGCTATTTCTGCTCCTAGTGGTCCATTTTTGCAGCTGGGACCTAACCCTAATGTTTCCTTAGGAGTGTTTTGGGAGAATGTGTTCATCCATTCAGGACAGAAAAGGACACTTGGATAATCTGTGCTGAGGAGCATTAAACTGTTCTTGATACATCGAGAGCTCCTTCAGACACAGCAGCCTTTTCACTCTATTTAAATATGTAAAGATTCAAATGTTGTCATTTCTTTGTAAAATGTTCCCTAAAGATAATGTTACTTGTAATCTATTATTTCAACACTAAATCAAACCCAAACATTCCTTTGATTTCTGTTTTTGTGTCTTCACAGTTTCCCAGCATGCTCTGGCTGTGGTGGTGGAGGTATATGAGGGGGAGACTTCTGTCCTCTTGCACTATGTTTACAAAGGTTCGATACCTGAGGACAATCCCACAGTGATGTGGACTCGCAGTGACCTCAATCCCAAATCTGTCCACCTACAAGGAAAAGGAGGAGACGATCTTAAAGGGCAAAACCAGCGCTACAGTGGGCGCACATCAATGAGTCGTTATGCATTAAACACAAAAGACTTCAGCCTCACTCTGAGGAAACCCAAACTGACTGACAGCGGTATTTACACCTGCTCCATCAGTGCTGGAGGAGAAGAACAGAGACTGAGTGACATCCAGCTGCAGGTCAAAGGTCAGACCTGCTTCATGAAAGAGTAAAAGTCAGTACAGTAGATGAAGCTCAAATTGTCCCAAAAGCAACAAGAAAGCCAAGTTTTTTCTGAATAGTTCTGAAAGTCTTGATTAACCTAACAGAAAGATTTCCAATGGACCGAACCTTAAAATGAAACAACAAACATGAGCAGGAAAGTAAACTAAAATAAGATCTTACTGATACAGCCTCTGTGGTATATGGCATTGCATTCTTTTAGGTGTGCAGAGTTGTCTTCTCTGCTCAGGGAGACAAATGTCAGTAGACTTTTTACATATTGTCCATGATGAAAAACTCAAGATTTATTTTAAAACACTGAAACATTCATTATGATCCCTCAATTGTCTGTAGCTGTAGCAGCAGTTCATAAATTCCAGTTTAGTTACCACTCAAAGCAAAGAGTAGTGAGCCACATTAGTGAAGTCAGAGGTCAGAAATGCAGAAACTTGTCATTTGCCATGAGTGTGACTGCTATTGGTCCTATATTTGATATTGTGGTTTCTTGTCCTTTCAGATCATCACGTGGAGGTGAAGGTGGAGGAAGGCTCAGAGTCTGTCACCCTGCCCTGCAAAACAACACCTGACCTGCCTGAGAACACCAGAGTGGAGTGGACTCGCTCTGACCATGAACTCTTGATAGTTCAGGAGTATTCAAACAAAGGTGGCAAACTTATGAAACAGGACAAGTTTTACAGAGACCGAACAGAGATGAATGAAGACCTGCTGAAAACTTCAGTCTGACCCTGAAACAGCCCACAGAGAGACACAGGAGGATACATCTGCACCATCTACAGGGACAAAGACATCCTGAGACAGAAAGTAGTGCTGCACTATGTCACAGGTCAGAGCTGGTGGACAGTGGCTCAGATTAACTTCACAATTCAAAGGTCATAATTTATTTATGCATTTATTTTTTGTTTCTCCACAGAAAAACTTCCACTTTGGGCCACAGCTGTCGTAGTTCTTCTTGTTCTTGTGTTTTTGGGGGGTCTCACATATAGATTTTGACACTATTTCATGTCAGGTGAGTCTCTTGTGCCAGACACACTAGTGGTTAACAAGTGTCCCCCTGGTGGCTCCTTAACTGTCACTCAAAGGTCCAGAAGTTGAAAGAATTGCTGTCCTTCAGCTTTCTTTAAAACTCTGAAAACTTGCTGCTGCTGTTTGTACAGTTCATGTGGTTTGTTGTCCTGTCAGACTGTCAGGTGCAGGTGGAGTCAGGGGTGGAGTCTGTAAAGCTGCCTTTCAAAACCAAAGCAAAAAAAATACTTGAAGATGCTAAAGTGGAATGGAAGGACAGATACAACAACAAAGTCCATGTGCACCAGAATGGTTGTGATAGGATTGAAGACCAAAGCCCAGCATACAGGAAGCGAACAGAGATGAACCTGCTAGAAACTGGAGACCTCAGTCTGACCCTGAAACACCCCACAAACAAGGACAGAGGCACCTACACCTGCACCGTCTACAACAAGGAGGGAGACCTGATGAAAAAACAAGTGGAGCTGAAAGTCAGAGGTCAGTGCATACTTATTGTTCAATAGTATTTCATATAATATTAACTTGTGACCATTCACTGATGATAATGGGAAAAATGTTGTGCTTCTGCAATATTCTTTATATTGAGACCAAGTCGTGCCATCAAAGTGCCTTTGTTCACTTTGACTCTGTCCCCAAAAGTAATCAGTTAAATGAGGCACATTGTGTCTGTGCCAGATCTTTTTGGCTGAATGAATATACTGAGGCTATACACATTCATTAATCACCTGGATTAGATTACTTTGTCTTCATTTGGCTGCTCATTTTAAAGGTTGCCACAAGTTATCCTCCTACATCTCCCCCTCTTCCAGCATCCACCCCTAACAGTCTTGCTGCTCTCCTTCTGTCACAAATCACCTTTGATGTTGATCTCCACCCAATCCACCCCGCCTGCATTCTCCTTTATCACCTCCCAACAAGAAGGTCCATGTGTATAAGAACGGCTCTGACCAGCCTGAAGAACAGCACCAGTTTTACAGACACCGGACAAAGGTGAATGAAGACCTGCTGAAAACTGGAGACCTCAGTCTGACCCTGAAATACCCCACAGACTGGGACACAAACACCTACACCTACACCTGCACCGTCTACAGCAGGGAGGGAAACATCCTGCTGAAGAAACAAGTGGAGCTGTAAGTCAGAGGTCAGAGCGTACATAGTTTTGCCTTGGATTTGATATTTGATATTAACAGGGGATTTCTTTAAATCACCCTGCCGTTCTTTGTTCAGCTGAGACACCCGAGTTAGAAAACACACAAACACTGCAGTTGCCTTTTTTACTCGCGAGGACGGTCATAGAAGCGCTCGCACAGGAGACACTCATGGACTCGCGCTTTGTCACCGTCTGCGTTCTTTATTTATACAAGATTGTGTCTGTGTGTGTGGTGCTGTACAAAGGTCACAAAGTTATTCTCAGAGCTGAGGTTCCCCTTTTCTAAGTCTATATGTTCTACAACAGAAAAGAGGAAGCTGTAAGTTGTTTATCACAGAAGAGTTCATGTCAAAAGTTATTAGGTGAAAAGTCACGTAGACATGTGCTTCACTGATAAATATAAAGAATACATTTCATGTAACTGATCAAAACATAATTATCTTCTGACAGATATCATATTTTTATTTTTGACCTTTTTAAACATTTTTTTCTCCAGCCTCATTTTTTAAAAATATTTTTAAACTAGAAATGCAGCAGTGAGAATTATTGTAATACAACAACTAAAAATAATGGGTCAGTTACTGATGATACTAAAAACATTTTATCTGACCGTTTTGGAAAGGCATATTAAAGCCATATAAAGTGATGGCTGTTGACTAACCTTTTGCTTCGCTGCACCCAGATTTTTCAACCGCATCAGTTAAGACCACATTTTTACATTTGCACTTTTTCAGGGGGAAATTGCCATACAGACAATATTGATTTGTAAATGATTAACTAACAATCTTGTCAACACAAAGTTCTTTATTTGAAGCACATTTCTACAAGAAAGTTAAGTTACTGAGAAAGTGCTTAAAGTGCTTTGGCAATATTGTAGACAATGATAAACTTAATCATGGTCTGATGACCTTTTTTGCTGCTGCCTGCAGCTTAAAGTCAGTGGGGAGAGGGGACACTTGGGCAGTGCATTTATCACAGCATACAATGTGTTTTCTGGATACACTGTGTATCAGTATTGCCGGCCATGGTCTTTCCACACTCACCATAGTAAATGCAGTGCATCATGTTGCCAGCTTTATAACAGATAACCGCCTTAAAAATATTCTGCAGAAGAACCAAGACTGAAGAAAACCATGAATGAACATCTGAACATTACCTGATGCTGCTGAAGTGAAGCAGAGGAATGTTACAGAGGTTTGATTAGAGACACAGCTCAGAGTTTTGCAATTTGGCATCATTTTTAAAAGTTTTAATTTTGTTAGTATTAAACATTTTTGGGGAGAAGAAGAAAAACAGTGCTGAACCCAATGGTAGACTGGTGCGTAATAAGAAGAAAGATTGTGCAGAAAACAGAGATTTGAGATGGGAAACTGTTCTTGAAGTACATTTGGGTCAAAGAGGGACAAAACCTGCAGCTCAGAATCAGTGAGATGTTGACTTTCAGCCCCGACGGCACGAACACACCGAGAAAGCCAACATCTCAGCGCTCTGTGTTTGTCTTTGTGTGGAATCTGTTTACCTGCTCTCATTTACTGTTGTAGCTATTTGGTGGTTCTTGAAATAGTTTGTGAGCTCCTGGAGTTCCTGGCAAAATTAATTTATATTGAAAAATGAATTCAGGATTTAATGAATTAATGTTGCTTTATTCAAGCTAAAATCATTTTAAATCAGTTATTGAAACCCAGCCTACTACTCACCTCATAAACACGTAGGCCGACAGGACTATCAGAGAGGTCCCACCTCTGACTACCTTTGGTTGGTTTAGACCACGATATGGTAGATAGACCATGATATACGCGAAAGGCTGGTGTGACCTACGATTTTCTTTTAGTTGCACCACTGAGAAATTAAGTCGCAAATGCGAGTCTATTCGCAGTCTATTTCAGATTTCCATCACACCAGCTTAGGCTTCATGCTTCAGGTGAGTTTGGGAGAGGTCAGTTCTTGGCAGTCTGAGGGCTGCTTTAGCCCCTGATCTGAAGACGGCATCCCTAATTGTTAGATGGTTTTAAAACCAGATATATTGTGATTTATATATTCAAATGTTTTAAGTTGGAGTTGATTATATTCAGCAATCGTCTGAGTGATGCAGCTGTTTTCTCCACATCAGTTATTTTAATTGTGTGCTTTAAGTGTGGATGCGTGTCACCTTGTTTATAGTCCAGTTCATGTTGCTCACTGGTATTTTTCCACATCTTCCAGTGTTACATTTAGCTTAGTTTTAGTTTGTAGTCCAAGTGCTTTGAATTTTACCCAATTTCTCGAGGCTTTCTTGGCTATGCCAACATTGCATTTGTTACATATATATTCATGAAGACATGAGATCCATTTAGCTTCCTGTTTACAAACCTTATGTTTGCTGCTGGTTTCTTGTTGGTGAAACAATGACATAGTTTGTCCTGGTGCATTGTTCCAAGTCTGCAATCCTGCTCTCCAGGTACACTATCTGCTTCTTCTTCCTCACATTTTTAATACAGAGCAACTTTAACTTCTTAACAACGTCCAATATACTTTTCTATTACATCCCAACAGCAGAAATATCTGCTGTTGGGAAGTAAAAAGACTTTTTACTGAAAGACTATTGTCAGTTTCCTCAGTCATCTGTGTCCTCGTAGGCCCAACATTATCTGGTGAACAAGCTCAGTTAGCTGTGAACTAGTCAGCTTAGAATTGATTTTAGTTTGAATATCTCAATATCGATTCAGTAAAATCCAGGATTGATTTTTAAATATGAATGTATTTTGCCAGAAACGCCAGAATCTCAGCTCAAAGCTCACACAGCTGTTTTAGCTGTTTGGTGGTTTCACAAACCACCAAACAGCTAAAACAGCAAATGAGAGCAGGTAAGCAGATTCCATACAAACGTGTAAACACAAAGCGCAGACGGCACATACATGGACACACTGTGCTGAAAGATGACAAATTATAATATTTCTGACTGTTTCAATCAAAATTGAAGTGAAACGAACCAGGATCAAATGGATTATAGAAATCAGTGATGATGCTCAGCCCTGCTGCAGACTAGCAAGC